>NC_137764.1:161658-357510 GCF_963264785.1 Psittacula echo
CCCACTGCTGCTATTGGGGGGGCCCCTTCCATACGCAGCCCCCCCCCTCAGTTGCTCTCCAGGGGGGGGCCGGGGGGTTCCTCTTGGGGGGGCTCCAGCCCAGGGTGCAGCACTGGGGGGGGGGAGAGGGGAACACGTTATTGGGGTGCCCCCTCAGAACCCCCTTTTTGGGGACCCCCCCCCGTTTGCTTGTGCCCCCCCTTTATTGGGGTCCCCCCCACTTTGGGTGCCCCATTATCAGTCGTCCCCCCCCCAATTCTCAGGGTCCCCCCCCTCACCGAGGGGCTGCTCCTGCCCCAGGGGGGGGCTCAGGCCTGGGGGTCCCCTCCGCTCAGCAGCAGCCCCTGTGGGGGACACGGGGGGGGGGGCATTGGGACAAGGGGGGGGGGGCACAGATGGAGACCCCCCCCTCCCGTGTTCTACCCCATCCCCATGTCCCCCTGTGCCCCCCATGACCTCAGTTACCCCCATGCCCCCCCCGACCCCCGCTTGTCCCCATTGGCCCCCCTTACCCCCCCTTGTCTTGCCCATGTCCCCACATATCCCCCCTTGCCCCTCCCTGCCCCCCCTCTCCCCCCCTTGTCTCATGTCCCCCCCATATCCCCCCTTGTCCCCCCCTCTGCCCCCCATGACCCCCCTTGCCCCCCCCGCCCCCCATATACCCCCTTGTCTCATGTCCCACCCATATCCCCCCTTGTGCCCCTCTCTGCCCCCCATGTCCCCCCATATCCCCCGTTGCCCCCCATATCCCCCCCTTGTCCCATGCCCCCCCATGTCCCCCCATATCCCCCGTTGCCCCCCCGTTGAACCCCGGTACCAGCCCGAGGGGGGGGTCGAGCTCGGGGCGCTTCAGGGGGGTCCCCGCGTCCTCCACGCTCGGTTCCCGCCCCCTGCGAGGTGACATCATCAGGGCACGCCCCCTCCAATCACGCCCCTCACTCCCTATTGGTCCCCGCCTTCCCCTTGGCCCCATCCCATTGGCTCCCCCCCTTTAACCCCGCCCACCTCTTCCTGGCGGGGCGTGGCCCTGAGGGGGCGTGGCCGAGGGCGGGATCGCTGCCCCAGCGCGGGAGGGCGTGGCCTGGGCGGGAGGGGGCGGAGCCTCGCCCGGGGAAGCTGCGCGCCCGGGGGCGCGGGGGCGTGGCCAAGGCGGAGGGGGCGTGGCCTGGCCGGCGTTGGCCACGCCCCCGGGGAGCCTCGGCCCCGCCCAGCTGGAAGTCGCCGTCCATAGGGATGTAGGGAGCGAGCATCGCCAGGTCCAGGGGGGACACCTGGGATAGGGGGGGTCAATGGGGGGACATGGGGGGCACAGGGGGGTGACCCCCACCCTTAGGGAGGTCCTGGACCCCCCCCTTGTACCTGTGGGGCTGTGCAAGGTCCTGGGGTCCCCCCAAAGAGCTTCTGCACCCCCAAAAGGAGCTCGGTCCTGGGGGGCTGGGAGGGGGGGGACAGAGCATGGACCCCCCAAATGCATCCCATTGCCCCCCCATTGCCCCCCCAATGCATCCCATTCACACACCCACTGCATGACATTGCCCCTCCATTTCCCCCCATTGCCCCTCAATGCATCCCATTGCCCTCCCCATTGCCCCCCTATTGCCCCCCAATGCATCCCATTGCCCTCCCCATTGCCCCCCCATTGCCCCCCAATGCACCCCATTGCCCTCCCCATTGCCCCCCCATTGCCCCCAATGCACCCCATTGCCCTCCCCATTGCCCCCCCATTGCCCCCAATGCATCCCATTGCCCTCCCCATTGCCCCCCCATTGCCCCCCAATGCATCCCATTGCCCTCCCCATTGCCCCCCCATTGCCCCCCAATGCATCCCATTGCCCTCCCCATTGCCCCCCCATTGCCCCCCAATGCATCCCATTGCCCTCCCCATTGCCCCCCCATTGCCCCCCAATGCATCCCATTGCCCTCCCCATTGCCCCCCCATTGCCCCCCAATGCATCCCATTGCCCTCCCCATTGCCCCCCCATTGCCCCCCAATGCATCCCATTGCCCTCCCCATTGCCCCCCCATTGCCCCCCAATGCATCCCATTGCCCTCCCCATTGCCCCCCCATTGCCCCCCAATGCATCCCATTGCCCTCCCCATTGCCCCCCATTGCCCCCCAATGCATCCCATTGCCCTCCCCATTGCCCCCCCCATTGCCCCCCAATGCATCCCATTGCCCTCCCCATTGCCCCCCCATTGCCCCCCAATGCATCCCATTGCCCTCCCCATTGCCCCCCCATTGCCCCCCAATGCACCCCATTGCCCTCCCCATTGCCCCCCCATTGCCCCCCAATGCATCCCATTGCCCTCCCCATTGCCCCCCCATTGCCCCCCAATGCATCCCATTGCCCTCCCCATTGCCCCCCCATTGCCCCCCAATGCATCCCATTGCCCTCCCCATTGCCCCCCCATGCATCCCATTGCCCTCCCCATTGCCCCCCCATTGCCCCCCAATGCATCCCATTGCCCTCCCCATTGCCCCCCATTGCCCCCCAATGCATCCCATTGCCCTCCCCATTGCCCCCCCATTGCCCCCCAATGCACCCCATTGCCCTCCCCATTGCCCCCCCATTGCCCCCCAATGCATCCCATTGCCCTCCCCATTGCCCCCCCATTGCCCCCCAATGCATCCCATTGCCCTCCCCATTGCCCCCCCATTGCCCCCCAATGCATCCCATTGCCCTCCCCATTGCCCCCCCATGCATCCCATTGCCCTCCCCATTGCCCCCCCATTGCCCCCCAATGCATCCCATTGCCCTCCCCATTGCCCCCCCATTGCCCCCCAATGCATCCCATTGCCCTCCCCATTGCCCCCCCATTGCCCCCCAATGCATCCCATTGCCCTCCCCATTGCCCCCCCATTGCCCCCCAATGCACCCCATTGCCCTCCCCATTGCCCCCCATTGCCCCCCAATGCACCCCATTGCCCTCCCCATTGCCCCCCATTGCCCCCAATGCATCCCATTGCCCTCCCCATTGCCCCCCCATTGCCCCCCAATGCACCCCATTGCCCTCCCCATTGCCCCCCCATTGCCCCCCAATGCACCCCATTGCCCTCCCCATTGCCCCCCCATTGCCCCCCCCACGTCTCACGGTGGGGGGGCGCCGGGGGGGCGCGGGGGGTCCAGGATGGGCGCCAGCAGCCGCAGGAGCTCGGGGGAGCAGAAGCGCCTCGGGTCCCGCTGCAGCGCAGCCTCGGGCACGTGGGGGGGGCGCAGGAAGGCCAGGACCCGGGGGGGGCCCCCCCCTGCGGGAGCCCGGGGTCAGGGGGACCCCAAAACCCCCCCTCCCCATGGACCCCCCCCAATGGACCCCAAGGACACCCCCATGGACCCCAACCCCCCCCATGGACGCCCCATGGACCCCCCCTAAGGACCCCAACCCCCCTATGGACCCCCCATGGACCCTCCCCATATGGACCCTAAATACCCCCCATAGGCGCCAAATGCCCCCCCCATAGACCCCAATCCCCCCCAGCATGGACTCCAAATACCCCCCCATGGATCCCCCCATAGACCTAAAAGAGCCCCCCCATTGACCCCAAACCCCCCCCCATAGACCCCCCCATGTCCCCCCCATTGGTCCCCCCATTGACCCCAAACCCCCCACATTGGCCCCCCATAGACCCCCCCATTGACCCCAAACCCCCCCCATTGCCCCCCCCATAGACCACCCCATTGACCCCAAACCCCCCCCATAGACCCCCCCATATCCCCACCATTGGTCCCCCCATTGACCCCAAACCCCCCCCATTGCCCCCCCATAGACCCCCCATTGACCCCAAACCCCCCCCATTGCCCCCCCATAGACCACCCCATTGACCCCGAACCCCCCCCATTGCCCCCCCATAGACCCCTCCATGTCCCCCCCATTGGTCCCCCCATTGACCCCAACCCCCCCATTCCCCCCCATTGCCCCCCCATTGACCCCCCCCATAGACCCCCCATTGCCCCCCCATAGACCACCCCATTGACCCCAACCCCCCCATTCCCCCCCATTGCCCCCTCATAGACCCCCACATTGACCCCAAACCCCCCCATAGACCCCCCATTGCCCCCCCATAGACCCCCCCATTGCCCCCCATAGACCCCCCCATTGACCCCAAACCCCCCCCATTGCCCCCCCATAGACCCCCCCCTTGACCCCAAACCCCCCCATTGCCCCCCCATTGGTCCCCCCATTGACCCCAAACCCCCCCATTGCCCCCCCATTGCCCCCCCATTGGTCCCCCCATTGACCCCAAACCCCCCCCATAGACCCCCCATTGGTCCCCCCATTGACCTCAACCCCCCCAAACCCCCCATGTCCCCCCCATTGCCCCCCCGTTGCCCCCCCGCTCGCACCGACGCTGATGTTGAGCACGGCGGCGGCGCCGGCGCTGTCGGCGCTGGGGGGGGGCGGGCGCCGCCCCTCGCCGTGGCCTTGGCTCTGCTCCAGGGACAGCACCAACCCCCGCTGCTCCACGCGGCTGCGGCGCGGGGCGGGCAGTGGGCACCGGGACCCCCCCGCGGACCCCGCCATAGCCCCAGGTGCCCCCCCCCGTGTACCCCATGTTCCCTGTATCCCACATCCCTGTATCCCTGTATCCCTGTATCTCACATCCCTGTATCCCTGTATCCCACATCCCTGTATCCCTGTATCCCTGTATCCCACATCCCTGTATCCCTGTATCCCACATCCCTGTATCCCTGTATCCCTGTATCTCACATCCCTGTATCCCTGTATCCCACATCCCTGTATCCCTGTATCCTTGTATCCCTGTATCCCACATCCCTGTATCCCTGTATCCTTATATCCCTGTATCCCATATCCCTGTATCCCTGTATCCTTATATCCCTGTATCCCATATCCCTGTATCCTTATATCCCTGTATCCCATATCCCTATATCCCTGTATCCCTGTATCCCATTCCCCTGTATCCCGTATCCCTGTATCCCATTCCCCTGTATCCCTGTATCCCATATCCCTGTATCCCTGTATCCTTATATCCCTGTATCCCATATCCCTGTATCCCTGTATCCCTATATCCCTGTATCCCATATCCCTGTATCCCTATATCCCTGTATCCCTGTATCCCATTCCCCTGTATCCCTGTATCCCATATCCCTGTATCCCTATATCCCTGTATCCCATTCCCCTGTATCCCTGTATCCCATATCCCTGTATCCCTATATCCCTGTATCCCATTCCCCTGTATCCCTGTATCCCATTCCCCTGTATCCCTGTATGCTTATATCCCTGTACCCCTGTATCCCATATCCCTGTATCCCACATCCCTGTATCCCCATTCTCCTGTATCCCTGTATCCCTCATCCCTGTATCCCATATCCCTGTATCCCGTATCCCTGTATCCCTCATCCCTGTCTCCCTCATCCCTGTCTCCCCCATCCCTGTCTCCCTGTCTCCCCCATCCCTGTCTCCCTGTCTCCCCCATCCCTGTCTCCCCCATCCCTGTCTCCCCCATCCCTGTCTCCCCCATCCCTGTCTCCCTCATCCCTGTCTCCCCCATCCCTGTCTCCCCCATCCCTGTCTCCCTGTCTCCCCCATCCCTGTCTCCCCCATCCCTGTCTCCCCCATCCCTGTCTCCCCCATCCCTGTCTCCCTGTCTCCCCCATCCCTGTCTCCCCCATCCCTGTCTCCCCCATCCCTGTCTCCCTCATCCCTGTCTCCCCCATCCCTGTCTCCCCCATCCCTGTCTCCCCCATCCCTGTCTCCCCCATCCCTGTCTCCCTGTCTCCCCCATCCCTGTCTCCCCCATCCCTGTCTCCCCCATCCCTGTCTCCCCCATCCCTGTCTCCCTGTCTCCCCCATCCCTGTCTCCCCCATCCCTGTCTCCCCCATCCCTGTCTCCCCCATCCCTGTCTCCCTGTCTCCCCCATCCCTGTCTCCCCCATCCCTGTCTCCCCCATCCCTGTCTCCCCATCCCTGTCTCCCCCATCCCTGTCTCCCTCATCCCTGTCTCCCCCATCCCTGTCTCCCCCATCCCTGTCTCCCCATCCCTGTCTCCCCCATCCCTGTCTCCCCCATCCCTGTCTCCCTCATCCCTGTCTCCCCCATCCCTGTCTCCCCCATCCCTGTCTCCCCATCCCTGTCTCCCCCATCCCTGTCTCCCCCATCCCTGTCTCCCCCATCCCTGTCTCCCTCATCCCTGTCTCCCCCATCCCTGTCTCCCTCATCCCTGTCTCCCCCATCCCTGTCTCCCCCATCCCTGTCTCCCCCATCCCTGTCTCCCTGTCTCCCCCCATCCCTGTCTCCCCCATCCCTGTCTCCCTGTCTCCCCATCCCTGTCTCCCCATCCCTGTCTCCCCCATCCCTGTCTCCCCATCCCTGTCTCCCCCATCCCTGTCTCCCTGTCTCCCCCATCCCTGTCTCCCCCATCCCTGTCTCCCTGTCTCCCCCATCCCTGTCTCCCCATCCCTGTCTCCCTGTCTCCCCATCCCTGTCTCCCCCATCCCTGTCCCCTGTCTCCCCCATCCCTGTCTCCCCCATCCCTGTCTCCCCATCCCTGTCTCCCCCATCCCTGTCTCCCCATCCCTGTCTCCCCCATCCCTGTCTCCCCATCCCTGTCTCCCCCATCCCTGTCTCCCTGTCTCCCCATCCCTGTCTCCCTGTCTCCCCATCCCTGTCTCCCCCATCCCTGTCTCCCCATCCCTGTCTCCCCCATCCCTGTCTCCCCCATCCCTGTCTCCCCATCCCTGTCTCCCCCATCCCTGTCTCCCCATCCCTGTCTCCCCCATCCCTGTCTCCCCCATCCCTGTCTCCCCCATCCCTGTCTCCCCATCCCTGTCTCCCCCATCCCTGTCTCCCCCATCCCTGTCTCCCTGTCTCCCCCATCCCTGTCTCCCCCATCCCTGTCTCCCCCATCCCTGTCTCCCCATCCCTGTCTCCCCCATCCCTGTCTCCCCCATCCCTGTCTCCCTGTCTCCCCATCCCTGTCTCCCCCATCCCTGTCTCCCTCATCCCTGTCTCCCTCATCCCTGTCTCCCCCATCCCTGTCTCCCCCATCCCTGTCTCCCCATCCCTGTCTCCACCATCCCTGTCTCCCTCATCCCTGTCTCCCCCATCCCTGTCTCCCTGTCTCCCCCATCCCTGTCTCCCTGTCTCCCCCATCCCTGTCTCCCCCATCCCTGTCTCCCTGTCTCCCCCATCCCTGTCTCCCCCATCCCTGTCTCCCCCATCCCTGTCTCCCCCATCCCTGTCTCCCCATCCCTGTCTCCCCCATCCCTGTCTCCCCCATCCCTGTCTCCCTGTCTCCCCCATCCCTGTCTCCCCCATCCCTGTCTCCCCCATCCCTGTCTCCCCCATCCCTGTCTCCCCCATCCCTGTCTCCCCCATCCCTGTCTCCCCCATCCCTGTCTCCCTGTCTCCCCATCCCTGTCTCCACCATCCCTGTCTCCCTCATCCCTGTCTCCCCCATCCCTGTCTCCCCCATCCCTGTCTCCCTATCCCTGTCTCCCCCATCCCTGTCTCCCCCATCCCTGTCTCCCCATCCCTGTCTCCCCATCCCTGTCTCCCCCATCCCTGTCTCCCCCATCCCTGTCTCCCCCATCCCTGTCTCCCCATCCCTGTCTCCCCCATCCCTGTCTCCCCCATCCCTGTCTCCCTGTCTCCCATGGCCTCCCTCTCCCGGGTACCTGAGCACGAAGTGCAGGCACACGATGGCCTCGTTGCCGATCACCGTGGCCTGGGTCTGGGCCCACAGGAAGCCCCCGCGCTTGGCCAGGAACCGGTACTGGCTGGTGACGGCCTGGCCCTTGCTCAGCACTGCCGGGGGGACAGCGCCGGGCACATTGGGGGCCATGGGGTGTCATTGGGGTGCCCATTGGGGTGCCCATTGGGGTGCCCATTGGGGGCCATTGGGTGCCCATTGGGGTGCCCATTGGGGGCCATGGGGTGTCATTGCGGTGCCCATTGAGTGCCATTGGGTGCACATTGGGGTGCCCATTGGGGGCCATTGGGTGTCATTGGGGTGCCCATTGGGGTGTCCATTGAGTGCCATTGGGTGCCCATTGGGGTGCCCATTGGGGTGCCCATTGGGGGCCATTGGGTGTCATTGCGGTGCCCATTGAGTGCCATTGGGTGCACATTGGGGTGCACATTGGGGGCCATTGGGTGTCATTGGGGTGCCCATTGGGGTGTCCATTGAGTGCCATTGGGTGTCATTGGGGTGCCCATTGGGGTGTCCATTGAGTGCCATTGGGTGCCCATTGAGGTGCCCATTGGGGGCCATTGGGTGTCATTGGGGTGCCCATTGGGTGCCATTGGGGTGTCCATTGGAGCCCATTGGGGTGCCCATTGGGTGTCATTGGGGTGTCCATTGGAGCCCACTGGGGTGCCCATTGGGGTGTCCATTGAGTGCCATTGGGGTGCCCATTGGGGGCCCATTGGAGACCATTGGGTGCCATTGGGGTGCCCATTGGGGTGTCCATTGGGGTGCTCATTGGAGTGCCCATTGGGTGCCATTGGGTGCCCATTGGGTGCCATTGGGGTGTCCATTGGAGCCCATTGGGGTGCCCATTGGGTGTCATTGGGGTGTCCATTGGAGCCCACTGGAGTGCCCATTGGGGTGTCCATTGAGTGCCATTGGGTGGCCATGGGGTGCCCATTGGAGGCCATTGGGGTGCCCACTGGAAGCCATTGGGTGCCCATTGGGGTGCCCATGGGGGGGACAGTGGGTGCCCATTGGGTACCATTGGGTGCCATTGAGGTGGCCATTGGGTGGCCACTGGGTGCCATTGGGGTGCCATTGAGGTGGCCATTGGGTGCCATTGGGTGCCATTGGGGTGTACATCAGGGAGAAAGTGAGGGGACAGTGGGCGCCATTGTGGTGCCCATTGGGGTGTCCATTGGGTGCCATTGGGGTGTCATTGGGGTGCCCATTGGGGTGTCCATTGGGTGCCATTGGATGCCCATTAGGTGCCATTGGGTATCCATTGAGTGCCAGGGCAATTTGAGATCCCAGGGGGTATTTGATGCCCATGGGTGGATATTTGGTGCCCAAGGGGGGGTATTTGGCACCCATGGGGGGGTATTTGGGACCCATGGGTGCCCTTGGGTGCCACTCACGCGTGTGCACGCTCCTGCTGAGGGTGTCGGAGTCGAGCGCGTGCACGTACTCGTACAGGGAGCAGCCCAGCAGCTCCTGGGGGCTGTATCCGGCCACCTCCCCGATCCTGCGGCCCCACATCAGCCACCAGCCCCCCATCACCCGGGGGGGCCATGGGGGGGCCCATGGTGGTCAATGGGGATGTCAATGGGTGGTCAATGGGTGGTCAATGGGGTGCCCATAGGAGGTCCATGGGTGGTCAATGGGTGGTCAATGGGTGATCAATGGGGTGCCCATAGGAGGTCCATGGGTGGTCCATGGGTGGTCAATGGGGTGCCCATAGGAGGTCCATGGGTGGTCCATGGGTGGTCAATGGGGTGCCCATAGGAGGTCCATGGGTGCCCATAGGAGGTCCATGGGTGGTCAATGGGTGGTCAATGGGTGGTCAATGGGGTGCCCATAGGAGGTCCCTGGGTGGTCAATGGGGTGCCCATGGGTGGTCAATGGGTGGTCAATGGGTGGTCAATGGGGTGCCCATAGGAGGTCCATGGGGGCCTATAGGAGGTCCATGGGGGCCCATAGGAGGTCCCTGGGTGGTCAATGGGTGGTCAATGGGGTGCCCATAGGAGGTCCATGGGTGGTCCATGGGTGGTCAATGGGGTGCCCATAGGAGGTCCATGGGTGGTCCATGGGTGGTCAATGGGGTGCCCATAGGAGGTCCATGGGTGCCCATAGGAGGTCCATGGGTGGTCAGTGGGTGGTCAATGGGTGGTCAATGGGGTGCCCATAGGAGGTCCCTGGGTGGTCAATGGGGTGCCCATGGGTGGTCAATGGGTGGTCAATGGGTGGTCAATGGGGTGCCCATAGGAGGTCCATGGGGGCCTATAGGAGGTCCATGGGGGCCCATAGGAGGTCCCTGGGTGGTCAATGGGTGGTCAATGGGGTGCCCATAGGAGGTCCATGGGTGGTCAATGGGGTGCCCATGGGTGGTCAATGGGTGGTCAATGGGTGGTCAATGGGTGGTCAATGGGGTGCCCATAGGAGGTCCATGGGTGGTCAATGGGTGGTCAATGGGTGGTCAATGGGGTGCCCATAGGAGGTCCATGGGTGGTCAATGGGGTGCCCATGGGTGGTCAATGGGTGGTCAATGGGTGGTCAATGGGTGGTCAATGGGGTGCCCATGGGTGGTCAATGGGTGGTCAATGGGTGGTCAATGGGTGGTCAATGGGGTGCCCATAGGAGGTCCATGGGTGGTCAATGGGTGGTCAATGGGTGGTCAATGGGGTGCCCATAGGAGGTCCATGGGGCCGCACCTCTCGTCGCAGTAGGTGAACTTCATGTCCATGGAATGCCGGCTGAGGACGGTGCCGGAGCCCAGGGGGGTCTCGATGGCCCCGGGGTGGGGGATGGGCTCGCAGATCAGCACCAGGCACCGCAGGGGGGGGTCGCCCCCCCCGCCCCCCGCGTACGAGCGCATGTGCCCGGCGCAGTGCAGGACCTGGGGGGCAGCAATGGGGCACCGGGGACCCACATCCCATAGACCCACATCCCTGTAGCCCACAGCCCATAGCCCACAGCCCTGTATCCCTGTATCCCTGTATCCCACATCCCTGTATCCCGTATCCCTGTATCCCTGTATCCCACATCCCTGTATCCCTGTATCCCTGTATCCCACATCCCTGTATCCCGTATCCCTGTATCCCTGTATCCCACATCCCTGTATCCCTGTATCCCTGTATCCCACATCCCTGTATCCCGTATCCCTGTATCCCTGTATCCCACATCCCTGTATCCCGTATCCCTGTATCCCTGTATCCCTGTATCCCTGTATCCCACATCCCTGTATCCCACATCCCTGTATCCCTGTATCCCTGTATCCCACATCCCTGTATCCCACATCCCTGTATCCCTGTATCCCTGTATCCCACATCCCTGTATCCCGTATCCCTGTATCCCTGTATCCCACATCCCTGTATCCCACATCCCTGTATCCCTGTATCCCACATCCCTGTATCCCACATCCCTGTATCCCTGTATCCCTGTATCCCACATCCCTGTATCCCGTATCCCTGTATCCCTGTATCCCACATCCCTGTATCCCGTATCCCTGTATCCCACACCCCTGTATCCCTGTATCCCACATCCCTGTATCCCACACCCCTGTATCCCTGTATCCCACACCCCTGTATCCCTGTATCCCTGTATCCCTGTATCTCACATCCCTGTATCCCTGTATCCCACATCCCTGTATCCCACACCCCTGTATCCCTGTATCTCACATCCCTGTATCCCTGTATCCCACATCCCTGTATCCCTGTATCCCTGTATCCCACATCCCTGTATCCCACATCCCTGTATCCCTGTATCCCTGTATCCCACATCCCTGTATCCCTGTATCCCACATCCCTGTATCCCTGTATCCCTGTATCCCACATCCCTGTATCCCTGTATCCCACATCCCTGTATCCCTGTATCCCTGTATCCCACATCCCTGTATCCCTGTATCCCACATCCCTGTATCCCTGTATCCCTGTATCCCACATCCCTGTATCCCTGTATCCCACATCCCTGTATCCCTGTATCCCTGTATCCCACATCCCTGTATCCCACATCCCTGTATCCCTGTATCCCTGTATCCCACATCCCTGTATCCCTGTATCCCACATCCCTGTATCCCTGTATCCCTGTATCCCACATCCCTGTATCCCTGTATCCCACATCCCTGTATCCCTGTATCCCTGTATCCCACATCCCTGTATCCCTGTATCCCTGTATCCCACATCCCTGTATCCCTATATCCCTGTATCCCACATCCCTGTATCCCTGTATCCCTGTATCCCACATCCCTGTATCCCTGTATCCCTGTATCCCACATCCCTGTATCCCTATATCCCTGTATCCCACATCCCTGTATCCCTGTATCCCTGTATCCCACATCCCTGTATCCCTGTATCCCTGTATCCCACATCCCTGTATCCCTATATCCCTGTATCCCACATCCCTGTATCCCTATATCCCTGTATCCCACATCCCTGTATCCCTGTATCCCACATCCCTGTCTCCCGTTGCCCACCTTCCACGAGGCCGCCTTGAGGTTCAGGCACCTCCCGCGCCCGCTCAAGGTGCTCTTCATGCGCAGGGAGAAGCTGCGCCCCGAGCGCTCCCCCCGGCGCCGCAGCACTGCAGGGGCACGGCCATGGGCTCCCCACGGGCTCTATGGGGCTCTATGGGGCTCCCTATGGGCTCTATGGGGCTCTATGGGCTCTATGGGGCTCTATGGGGCTCCCTATGGGGTCTATGGGGCTCTATGGGGCTTTATGGGCTCTATGGGCTCTATGGGGCTCTATGGGGCTCTATGGGCTCTATGGGCTCTATGGGGCTCTATGGGGCTTTATGGGCTCTGTGGGCTCTATGGGCTCTATGGGGCTCTATGGGCTCTATGGGCTCTATGGGGCTCTGTGGGCTCTATGGGCTCTATGGGGCTCTATGGGCTCTATGGGCTCTATGGGGCTTTATGGGGCTCTATGGGGCTCTGTGGGCTCCCTATGGACTCTATGGGGCTCTATGGGCTCTATGGGGCTCTATGGGGCTCTGTGGGCTCTATGGGCTCTATGGGGCTCTATGGGCTCTATGGAGCTCTATGGGCTCTATGGGGTCTATGGGCTCTATGGAGCTCTATGGTCTCTATGGGCTCTATGGGGCTCTATGGGGTCTCTATGGGTCTCTATGGGGTCCCAATGTGGCACCAGGCCTCACCCTGCCGCGGGCTCAGCACATCCTGCAGCTCCTCGTGGTCACAGGGGTGCACGAAGTCGAAGACGCTGTGGCCAATGAGCTCCAGCTGCGGGACACAGGGATAGAGGACATGGATATGGGATATGGGATATGGGATATGGGGTATGGGATATGGGATATGGGATATGGGATATGGGGTATGGGGTATGGGATATGGGGTATGGGATATGGGATATGGGATATGGGGTATGGGATATGGGATATGGGATATGGGGTATGGGATATGGGGTATGGGATATGGGGTATGGGATATGGGATATGGGATATGGGGTATGGGGTATGGGGTATGGGGTATGGGGTATGGGGTATGGGATATGGGATATGGGATATGGGATATGGGATATGGGGTATGGGGTATGGGATATGGGGTATGGGATATGGGATATGGGGTATGGGATATGGGATATGGGATATGGGGTATGGGGTATGGGATATGGGGTATGGGATATGGGATATGGGGTATGGGATATGGGATATGGGGTATGGGGTATGGGATATGGGGTATGGGATATGGGGTATGGGGTATGGGATATGGGATATGGGGTATGGGGTATGGGGTATGGGATATGGGGTATGGGATATGGGATATGGGGTATGGGATATGGGGTATGGGGTATGGGATATGGGGTATGGGATATGGGGTATGGGGTATGGGATATGGGGTATGGGATATGGGGTATGGGGTATGGGATATGGGATATGGGGTATGGGATATGGGATATGGTGTATGGGATATGGGGTATGGGATATGGGGTATGGGATATGGGATATGGGGTATGGGATATGGGGTATGGGATATGGGGTATGGGATATGGGATATGGGGTATGGGATATGGGGTATGGGATATGGGATATGGTGTATGGGATATGGGGTATGGGATATGGGATATGGTGTATGGGATATGGGGTATGGGATATGGGATATGGGGTATGGGGTATGGGGTATGGGATATGGGGTATGGGGTATGGGGTATGGGATATGGGGTATGGGATATGGGGTATGGGGTATGGGATATGGGGTATGGGATATGGGGTATGGGATATGGGATATGGTGTATGGGATATGGGGTATGGGATATGGGATATGGTGTATGGGATATGGGGTATGGGATATGGGGTATGGGATATGGGATATGGGGTATGGATATGGGGTATGGGATATGGGTATGGGGTATGGGATATGGGGTATGGGATATGGGGTATGGGATATGGGATATGGGGTATGGGATATGGGGTATGGGATATGGGATATGGTGTATGGGATATGGGGTATGGGATATGGGATATGGTGTATGGGATATGGGGTATGGGATATGGGGTATGGGGTATGGGATATGGGGTATGGGGTATGGGATATGGGATATGGGGTATGGGGTATGGGGTATGGGGTATGGGATATGGGGTATGGGGTATGGGATATGGGGTATGGGGTATGGGGTATGGGATATGGGGTATGGGGTATGGGGTATGGGATATGGGGTATGGGGTATGGGATATGGGGTATGGGTATGGGGTATGGGATATGGGGTATGGGGTATGGGATATGGGGTATGGGATATGGGATATGGGGTATGGGGTATGGGGTATGGGGTATGGGATATGGGGTATGGGGTATGGGGTATGGGATATGGGGTATGGGATATGGGGTATGGGATATGGGGTATGGGGTATGGGATATGGGGTATGGGATATGGGGTATGGGGTATGGGATATGGGGTATGGGGTATGGGATATGGGGTATGGGATATGGGGTATGGGGTATGGGATATGGGGTATGGGGTATGGGGTATGGGATATGGGGTATGGGGTATGGGATATGGGGTATGGGATATGGGATATGGGGTATGGGGTATGGGGTATGGGGTATGGGATATGGGGTATGGGGTATGGGGTATGGGATATGGGGTATGGGATATGGGGTATGGGATATGGGGTATGGGGTATGGGATATGGGGTATGGGATATGGGGTATGGGGTATGGGATATGGGGTATGGGGTATGGGATATGGGATATGGGGTATGGGGTATGGGATGTGGGATGTGGGATATAGGTCACAGGGATATGGGGACAGCCTCACAGTCAGTGTTAGGGTGCCCCCCCATGGATGCTCCATTACCCCCTATGGCTGCCCCATACCCCCCCCCATAGTTGCCCCATGCCCCCCCCGGTGCCCCGACCTGGCTGAGCCCCAGGAGCCGGTTCACGTTCTCGGACAGGAAGATCATGTCCCCCCCCTCGCTCAGCACCATCACGAACCCCCCCAGCGCCTGCAGGTAGCATCCGTCCACCTCCTCGGCCACGGCCGCCCAGGCGCCTGCGGGGGGGGCACGACACGGGGGGGGGGCTTCAGGGTGATGGGGGGCAATGGGGGGTAATGGGGGGGGGAATAGGGGGGGGAATGGGGGGGTCCCCAGGGTGATGGGGGGCAATGGGGGGTAATGGGGGGGGGAATAGGGGGGGGAATGGGGGGGTCCCCAGGGTGATGGGGGGCAATGGGGGGGAATGGGGGGGGGAATGGGGGGGTCCCCAGGGTGATGGGGGGCAATGGGGGGTAATGGGGGGGGAATAGGGGGGGGAATGGGGGGGTCCCCAGGGTGATGGGGGGCAATGGGGGGTAATGGGGGGGGTAATGGGGGGGGTAATGGCGGGTCCCCAGGGTGATGGGGGGCAATGGGGGGTAATGGGGGGGTAATGGGGGGGGTAATGTGGAAGCAATGGGGGGTAATGGGGGGGGTAATGGGGGTCCCCAGGGTGATGGGGGGCAATGGGGGGTAATTGTGGGGGTAATGGGGGGGTAATGGTGGGTCCCCAGGATGATGGGGGGTAATGGGGGGTAATGGGGGGGTAATGGGGGGGGTAATGAGGGGGAATGGGGGGTAATTGGGGGGGTAATGGGGGGTAATGGGGGGGTAATGGGGGGTCCCCAGGGTGATGGGGGGCAATGGGGGGTAATTGGTGGGGTAATGGGGGGGATAATCGGGGGTCCCCAGGGTGATGGGGGGCAATGGGGGGTAATTGGGGGGGGTTATGGGGGGGTAATGGGGGGGATAATGGGGGTCCCCAGGGTGATAGGGGAACAATGGGGGGTAATTAGCGGGGGTAATGGGGGGGTAATGGGGGGGGTCTTCAGGGTGATGGGGGGATAACGGTGGGGATAATGGGGGGGTCTCCATGGTGATGGGGGGGTAACGGGGGGGTAATGGGGGTGTCCCAAGGGTGACGGAGGGAGGAAATGAGGGGGGTAATGGGGGGGGCTTCAGGGTGATGGGGGGTAATGGGAGGGGCAATGGGAGGGGGTAATGGGGGTGTCGCCAGGGTGCTGGGGGGGTAATGAGGGGGGTAATTGGGGGGGGTAATGGGGGGGGTCTTCAGGGTGCTGGGGGTGGCAATGGGGGGGTTTTAGGGGTCTCCAGGGATCCCAGGGTGTCCAAGAGGATACTGGGGGGGTCCCAGGATTCCCATGGGGGTCCTAAGGGATGCAGGGATGCCCAAAGGATGCTCCAGGGATGGCGCACAGACGCCCCATGCGTGCAGGGATGCCGCACTGGTCCCAGGGATGCTCTATGGGATGCAGGGATGCCGCACTGGTCCCAGGGATGCTCTATGGGATGCAGGGATGCCGCACTGGTCCCAGGGATGCTCTATGGGATGCAGGGATGCCCCAGGGATGCCCCAGGGATGCAGGGATGCCCCAGGGATGCCCCAGGGATGCAGGGATGCCGCAGGGATGCAGGGATGCCCCAGGGATGCAGGGATGCCCCAGGGATGCAGGGATGCCGCAGGGATGCCCCTGGGCTGCCGCAGTGGTGCGCGGGATGCTCCCTGGGCGCGGGTGCCGGTGCGTGCTCACCGCCGGCGAGCAGGCGGCGCAGGCGCAGGTAGCTGATGGTGAGGCGCATGATGGAGGCCTTGTCCAGGTGCGCGCTGACGCCGCGGGCGAAGGGCAGGGCCCGCGCCAGCTGGAAGAAGACCTCGGCCTCGCGGCTGCGGCGGCTCCGGGCCGCGTCCCGGGAGCGCTCCCGGCGCAGCTCCGGGGGGCACCTGCGGGGGCCACGGCGGCCAATGGGGCCATTGGGGTCAATGGAGTCAACGGGGATACCATGGGGGTCAATGGGGCCATTGGGGTCAATGGAGTCAACGGGGATACCATGGGGGTCAATGGGGCCATTGGGGTCAATGGAGTCAACGGGGATACCATGGGGGTCAATGGGGCCATTGGGGTCAATGGAGTCAACGGGGATACCATGGGGGTCAGTGGGGCCATTGGGGTCAATGGAGTCAACGGGGATACCATGGGGGTCAATGGGGCCGTTGGTTTCAATGGAGTCAATGGGGAGCCCATTGAGGTCAATGGAGTCAATGGGGATACCATGGGGGTCAATGGGGCCATTGGGGTCAATGGAGTCAATGGGGAGCCCATTGGGGTCAATGGAGTCAACGGGGATACCATGGGGGTCAATGGGGCCGTTGGGGTCAATGGAGTCAACGGGGATACCATGGGGGTCAATGGGGCCGTTGGGGTCAATGGAGTCAACGGGGATACCATGGGGGTCAATGGGGCCGTTGGGGTCAATGGAGTTAACGGGGATACCATGGGGGTCAATGGGGCCGTTGGGGTCAATGGAGTCAACGGGGATACCATGGGGGTCAATGGGGCCGTTGGGGTCAATGGAGTCAATGGGGAGCCCATTGGGGTCAATGGAGTCAACGGGGATACCATTGGGGTCAATGGGGCCATTGGGGTCAATGGAGTCAATAGGGAGCCCATTGGGGTCAATGGAGTCAACGGGGATACCATGGGGGTCAATGGGGCCGTTGGGGTCAATGGAGTCAACGGGGATACCATGGGGGTCAATGGGGCCATTGGGGTCAATGGAGTCAATGGGGAGCCCATTGGGGTCAATGGAGTCAACGGGGATACCATTGGGGTCAATGGGGCCATTGGGGTCAATGGAGTCAATAGGGAGCCCATTGGGGTCAATGGAGTCAACGGGGATACCATTGGGGTCAAGGGGGCCATTGGGGTCAATGGAGTCAGCGGGGATACCATTGGGGTCAAGGCAGCCATTGGGGTCAATGGGGAGCCCATTGCAGTCAGTGGGGCCATTGGGGTCAATGGGGAGCCCATTGGGGTCAATGGAGTCAATGGGGAGCCCATTGGGGTCAATGGAGTCAATAGGGAGCCCATTGGGGTCAATGGGGCCATTGGGGTCAATGGGGAACCCATTGGGGTCAATGGAGTCAATAGGGAGCCCATTGGGGTCAATGGGGAACCCATTGCAGTCAATGGAGCCGTTGTAGCCAATGGAGCCATTGCACTCATTGCACCCACTGCACCCATTGCATCTATTGCACCCAATGGACCCATCACACCCATTGCGCCCATTGCACCCAATGGACCCATTGCACCCACTGCATCCATTGCACCCGATGGACCCATTGCATCCATTGCACCCAATGCACTCATTGCATCCAATGCACTCATTGCACCAATGTACTCATTGCACCCATTGCATCCATTGCACCCAATGCACCCATTGCTACCATTGCACCCACAGGGCACCCATGGGGTGCCCATTGCACCCAATGCACCCACAGGGCACCCCACAGGGCACCGTCAGCACACGTGGGTGCTCCCAGGCATGGCCATATGTCTGCGTGTGTGTCCATGTATCCATGTGTGTACCCATGTCTATCCATGTCAGCATCCATGTGTATCCATGTGTATATCCATGTGTATCCATGTATCCATGTATGTATCCATGTCTATTCCTGTCTATCCCTGCCTGTATCCCTGTCTATATCCCTGCCTATCCCTGCCTATATCCCTGTCTACCCCTGCCTATCCCTGCCTGTATCCCTGCGTATCCCTGTCTATATCCCTGCCTATCCCTGCCTCTATCGCTGCCTATCCCTGCCTGTATCCCTGTCTATCCCTGTCTATCCCTGTCTATCCCTGTCTATCCCTGCCTCTATCCCTGCCTGTATCCCTGCCTGTATCCCTGTCTATCCCTGTCTATCCCTGCCTGTATCCCTGCCTCTATCCCTGTCTATCCCTGTCTATCCCTGCCTATCCCTACCTATCCCTGTCTATCCCTGTCTATCCCTGCCTATCCCTGTCTATCCCTGTCTATCCCTGCCTATCCCTGTCTATCCCTGCCTCTATCCCTGCCTGTATCCCTGCCTGTATCCCTGCCTATCCCTGTCTATCCCTGCCTATCCCTGTCTATCCCTGTCTATCCCTGCCTATCCCTGTCTATCCCTGTCTATCCCTGTCTATCCCTGTCTATCCCTGCCTATCCCTGTCTATCCCTGTCTATCCCTGTCTATCCCTGTCTATCCCTGCCTGTATCCCTGTCTATCCCTGTCTATCCCTGCCTATCCCTGTCTATCCCTGTCTATCCCTGTCTATCCCTGCCTGTATCCCTGTCTATCCCTGCCTATCCCTGTCTATCCCTGTCTATCCCTGCCTATCCCTGTCTATCCCTGTCTCCCTCCCTGCGTGTCCGCTCCGTGCCCCCCCCCCTCTACGTGCTCCGCGCTGGCCCCGCTCGGGACGCGCTGTTCCTGTCCCTGGCGCCGCGCCCGGCGGCCGCGGGGCGGGGCCACGCCAATGTATGTCAATGTATGCTAATGTATGCTAATGTGTGCTAATGGCGGCACGCCCACACGTGCGCTGGCAGCTCCCGCTCGGGACCGGCTCATTCCCTGCCACCCCATGGAGGTACTGGGAGAACTGGGACCACTTCTGGGCTCGAACTGGGAGCAGCCACTGGGAACTGAATGGGAGCAGGCGCTAACTGGGACCAGCCCCAGGCTCTAACTGGGACCAGTCACTGGGCACCAACTGGAACCAGTTCTGGGCTCTAACTGGGAGCAGTCACTGCGAACTGAACAGGACCAGGCCCTAACTGGGACCAGCTCCTAACTGAGAGCAGCCAATGGGAACTGAATGGGAGCAGGCACCAACTGGGACCAGCCCCAGGCTCTAACTGGGACCAGTCACTGGGCACCAACTGGAACCAGTTCTGGGCTCTAACTGGGATCAATACACTGGACACCGACTGGGACCAGTCACTGGGCACTAAATGGGACCAGCTCTAGGCTCTAACTGGGACCAGTCACTGGGCTCTAATTGGAACCAATTCTGTGCTCTAACTGGGACCAGTCACTGGGTATTAACTGCGACCAGTTACAAGGCACTGAATGGGACCAGCTCTGGGCTCTAACCGGGACCAGTCACCAGGTACTGAATGGGACCAGGCAATAACTGGGACCAGTCCCAGGCTCTAACTGGGACCAGTACGAAGCACCGGGGGGGGGGGGTGCTGTGTGTGTCTGTGTGTGTGTGCAGATGCCACCCCTGAACACCCCCATCCCATCACGCCAAGGCCACACGTGATGCACACACATGAACACGCGTGTGCACCCCCATGACCCCATGGGCTGACACAGGACCCCCATAACAACCTCCCCCCCCCGGACCACCATGGTCCAATCCTGCCCCCCCCCCCCCCCAAACTTCAGGGTACCGGATACCCCCCCCCAAAACCCCACCCCAAGCCCCCCCCCCACAACCGGACCCCCTTTAAAAGACCCAGACCCAGGACCCCCCCTCCAGGGCCCGATCCTGCCCCTGTTCCCCCCCCAAGGGCCCGATCCTGTCCCCCAAAGGGACCCCCATTGGGACCCCCCCCCGGACCCCGCCCCCCCGGGTCGGATCCTGCTCTCTCCACAGGGAACCCCCCCCAGAGGACCCGATCCTGCCCCCCCCCCCGTACCCCAAAGCCCGTTCCGGGCCACCCCCCCAACCCTGTGCCCGGCCCCCCCCGTACCTCGCCCCGGGCCGCCCGTCCATGGCCGCCGCCACCGCCGCCCGCAGCGCGCCCCCTCCCCGGCCACGCCCCCCTCCCCGGGGCCACGCCCCCCCGGCACGCCCCATTGGCCGCCGGCCCAAGCCCCCCGCCCAGGCCACGCCCCCCCATTGGCCGCCTGCCCGTGCCCCCCGCCCAGGACACGCCCCCCCTCGGCAGCCAGCCAATCAGACCACGCCCCCTTCCAGCTTGGCCACGCCCCTCCTGAGGGCGGGCTCACCTGGCCGCGCCCCCGGGGGGGTGTCCCTGTCACCGCCCCCCCCCCCCCCATTAACACCGGTTCCCCCCCACGTTTGGGGCTCAGCCCCAGCAAAGCCGCTTCTAAACCCCCCCCCCACCGCTGGGACCCCCCCCCGGCCCCGGCCCCATGGACGCTTCCAGCCCTCACCCCCCACCTCCCCCCGTATCCTGCCGCCGTGGCCTCGCCGTGGCCACGCCCCCTCCGTTTTGCCGCCACGCCTCCTTTTCCCGCGCTTACGCGGAAGTGACACGTGAGGGCGCGCGCGGGAACGGGAATGGGGACGGGAATGGGAACGGGAACGGGAATGGGAACGGGAATGGGGCCCCTCCGGTGTTCCCGTTGCGCCCTGTTCCCTATTCCCAGTGTCTTCCCCCTCTTCCCCTCGCTGGCCCCGGTGCCTGGCTGAGGGAGCAGGGGCTGGGTGGTTTTGGGGGTAATTCGGGGAGTTTTGGGGCATTTCAAACTGATTTGGGGGCTTTTCTGCAGGGTTTGGGGCAATTTGGGCTGTTCGGGCCTAATTGGGGGAAATTCCAGTAGTTTTGGGTCGTTTGGAGTGAATTTTGAGCCACTTCGGGGCCATTTGGGGGCTGCTTTAGGACAATTAAAGCCACTTTTGGGGTCGTTTGAGCTGATTCAGGGCAATTTGGGTGGGGTTTGGGGCACTTTGAGCTGCTTTGGGGCATTTCAGGCTCCTTGGGGGGCAATTTGGGCCGGTTCAGAGGCATTTGGGGTGGATTTGGGGCACTTTGGGGTTGGTTTTTGCTCTTTTGGCGCAATTGAAGCCGGTTTGGGGCACTGTGGGGGGCAACTGGGGCCGGACGTGAGCGACACCGGTGGTTTCTAATGGCTGGATTTGGGCACAGCTCATCCTTCTTCTGCCATAAGAGTGGGAAAAGCTCCGGGATGGTGCCATTGGCATTGGGAATGCTCCTCGCATTCCCCCCTTCAAATCCCAGGCATCCCGCAGGGCACTTACCAGGAGCATCCTTTCCGATGATGATGGATCTGGTGCTGCTGACGTGGCAATAAAGCATAGGAATGGTACTTACTGTCCCATGGTGAAGCTCCTGTTCCATAGGGAGAAACAGGACGGGATTCCCACAGCATTCCCTCTGGATGATCCCATATAAACAAGAGCAGGAACAAGGCAAACAAGGGCTGAATCCCCCCCCCCAGGCTTCTTGCATGGGAGACTGAGCGGTCCTAAAGCATCCTTGTGTTACCGGCGTTATCCTGCGCAATCCCAGCTCTGCACTCGGAGGAGCAGGATGTAAGATCCAAGGCAGGGCAGGATTCGGCCTGCCCGCCCATAAGGGCTGTTATCCCAAGCTTCCAAGGGGCAGGAATCCCATTACAGGCTCAGAGGAAGCCAGTGCGGGTCCAGCCCATGGGATGCTCTGCTGAGCATCCTTCATCCTGGGGCTGGGCCTGGTGCTGCTTCACCATCACACATGGGGGGGAAGGACCAGTTTCCAGGCAGGCAATTCCCGTCTCCCATAGACAATTCCCATCTCCCACAGACAATTCCGTCTCCTATAGACAATTCCCTCTCCTATAGACCACAACATAGAGACAATAGGCAATTCCCATCTCCTGTAGACAATTCCCATCTCCCATAGAAAATTCCCTCTCCCATAGACAATTCCTGTCTCCCATAGACAATTCCCATCTCCCAGAGACAATTCCCATAGACAATTCCCATCTCCCAGAGACAATTCCCATCTCCCAGAGACAATTCCCATAGACAATTCCCATCTCCCATAGACAATTCCCATCTCCCAGAGACAATTCCCATAGACAATTCCCATCTCCCATAGACAATTCCCATCTCCCAGAGACAATTCCCATAGACAATTCCCATCTCCCAGAGACAATTCCCATCTCCCAGAGGCAATTCCCAGAGACAATTCCCATCTCCCAGAGACAATTCCTATCTCCCAGAGGCAATTCCCAGAGACAATTCCTGTCTCCCATAGACAATTCCCATCTCCCAGAGACAATTCCCATCTCCCAGAGACAATTCCCATAGACAATTCCCATCTCCCATAGACAATTCCCATCTCCCAGAGGCAATTCCCAGAGACAATTCCCATCTCCCAGAGACAATTCCCATCTCCCAGAGGCAATTCCCAGAGACAATTCCCATCTCCCAGAGACAACTCCCGAGGCTCGTTTCGCTGCTGCTCCGGCATCCACGCGGAAGCCGACCCCATTGCCCCCGCGGCCACGGATGCTGAGCATCGCCTTGAGATGCTCCTGGCCCCTTGGGACCGGAGGCGCCCGCTCGGAAGGAACCCTTCGGAATCACACCTGGAGCTTTAATAACCACGACCCCAAAACGGTCCCGAAGGCAAGAAATGTGTGCCCGGATTAAAAAAATACTCTTTAAACCCCATCTGAGCTTAAAAATAGACAAGAATCAGCTTAAAATCCACCCGACGCGCAGCCCATTGGCCCTTAAGGCAACGCTTCCAACGTCGGAAAGGATGCGTTGGTCGGGGCGGCTTTATCCCAATCCGCATCCAGCCCCGTTTTCCCTTTGATGGGAGAGGCTTCCTGATGGAGGCTTTCCCGTCTCTCGGCCAGCTTGGAAGTGGAGCGGGCCATGGAGCCGCTTTGGGAGCCGTTGGTTTGGGAGCAGACGTTGGTCACTTTGGGCGCCTTGCTCTTGGGGTGGTTGTTGTAGACTTTGTACTTGAGGAGGAGGATGAAGATGAAGACGAGGACGGAGGCCACGATGATGCCCCCGATGATGATGATCATGGTCCCGCCGAGGAACTGAGCGTGGAGGGAGCGGCATTGCTTGTACTCCTCTTGGGTGGTGAACTGCACGCACCCGAGGGTCCTGGTCGCCGTCAAGGATGTGGACCCATCGTCGTAGACGGCGAGGACGCAGAGGTCGTACTCGCGTCCTGCAACCAGATCAGTCAAGAAGAAGGATTTACTGGCGGCTGGGATCATCCTGGAAGAGAAAAGGAGCGGGATCAGCTTCCGGGGTGGAGGGAGCCGAAGGGATGCAAGGAAACGGCGCAGGAGAAGGATGGGAGACCCGGATACTGGCAAGGAGAATGGCTTTCCGGGTCCGTTGCGTGGCACAAAGGGTGCGATGGGGTGGCAGCGGTGAGACGGGCACCAGGCCTCGGTGCGTGGATGGGTAAAAAGGAGAAGGGATGGCATCGATAACCGGCGGAGGAGAAAGGTGTAGGGATACATATATAGGGATATATAGGTATATAGAGGAATGGATATATAGGAATTGATATGCAGGTGTATATATATAAGTATATATAGGAATAGATATATAAGTATATATAGGAATAGGTATATAGGAATAGATCTATAAGTATATATAGGACTATACGGGAATAGATATATAGGAGTATACGGGAATAGATATATAAGTATATATGGGAATAGATATATAGGAATTTAATTACAGGAATAGATATAAAAGTATATATGGGAATAGATATATAGGAATTTATATACAGGAACAGATATATGAGTACAGATAGGAATAGATATATAGGAATATATAGGAATAGATATATAGGAATATATGGGAAGAGATATATAAGTACATATAGGAATAGATATATAGGAATATATAAGTATATATAGGAATAGATATACAGGAGTATAAAAGATATACAGGAATATAAGTATATATAGGAATGGTTATATAGGAATATATATACAGGAATATATATACAGGATATAAGTATATATAGGAATGGATATATAGGAATATATACACAGGAGTAGATATATAGGAATATATGTATAAGTATATATAGGAATAGATATAGAGGAATATATAAGTATATATAGGAATAGATATAGAGGAATAGATGGCCTGCTTGCAGCTCCAGCAGTGGTTTGTCTCCCCCCTAAGAGATGCTGTGGTACCACAAAGGCTGCATCGAACTCATGGCTCCTCCTCAAAGGGATGGAGATGGGGGTTTAGTGTCTGAAGGGGGCTGCAAGGATGCTGGAGGTGGGCCCGGAGCCATAAGACAAGGGGTGATGGGTTCCGATTGGAAGAGGGGAAGTTCAGGTTGGAGGTAAGGAAGTGAGGGCACTGGGACACTGGAATGGGTTGGATGGAGAAGGTTTGGATTCCCCATCCCTGGCAGTGTCCAAGGCCAGGTTGGACAGGGCTTGGAGCACCTGGTCTAGCGCGAGGCATCCCTGAGCATTGGGATTGGATGATCCTAAGGTCCTTTCCAACCCTCCCATGATAAGGATGCACACTACAAGAGATAGGGGCTGGAGGTTTGGCATAATGTGGTACCACCATACCCATACAGGCCGAAAGTCGCTTGGGCCATGCCGATGTCTTCCATCTTTTTGAGGCCCAGAATTACACTTCCTCAGCATTAAAAGTCACCAAAATACCCTCAATTCCCTTAAATGCCCCCAACTGAGCTCTTGCCCATCAGCAGCTCCTCAACAACCGGAGTTTGATGGGCGAAGGAGGCAATCACTGCCTCTCATTCCCTCCTATACAATTCCTACCTACTACAAGGCAGCTGTCGTTAGGCAGGGGATGTCTAACGGGAGCCTCCCTTCCACCGCCCGCTTCCCAAAGGCACGAGCAGGGTTACCTGTACACGAGGATGTCATCGGAAGAGCTGTTGTACTGGATCTGGTACATCCGCATCCCGGGCAGGTGATGCTGGGAAGGCCACTGGATAAGAGCAGAGGAAGAGGTCAGCTCCGTGACCACCACCACCTTGTCCTGCTGAGCCTTGGTTTCATTGGGGAAGCTGGACTTGGCGGAGATGAGGATGTCTGAGGGGCCGGGCTCAGCATCCTTATCACAGTTGGTGCTGTTGGCAAGGTTGGGGTACGGGGTAACAAGGAGCTCCACCGGCGCCGTCGACTCGCCCGCGGCGTTGGATGCGATGCAGGTAAAGGTGCCTTTGTCACCCAGGGAAGCCACCAGGATATCCAAGGTCCCGTTCTCATAGGAGATAGTCCTGGACGTGTTGGAGACCAGCTTCCCATCGGGCGCGATCCAGCGGACGTAGGGCTCGGGATCGCCGACGGCTTTGCACTTCAAGGAGATGCTTTGGCCTTCGCTTGCCGTCACCTTGGGCGGCCGGTGCGTGATCATGGGGGGCTCGCACACGAACTCCTCCTCTTTGATGGACCAGAAGTACTTGCCCATCAGCTCCGGCGGCGAGGCGCAGGTTTCCAGGTCGTCCTCCCTGGTCAGGCGCCGCAACCACACAAGCTCGCAGTTGCAATGCAACGGGTTCCCTCCGAAGCTGAGCACCAGCGATGACAGCGGCGAGCCCTTGGGTTTGGTGTACACGGGGACCCTGGAAAACAAGGGGTCCGGAGGGATCTTCTTCAGCTTGTTGGAGGTCATGTCCAGGCGGGCGAGCTTGTGCAGGTTGGAGAAGATCCCCTCTGGCACGGCCTCGATGAGGTTGTGGTCCAAGCTGATGGTGTTGACGTTGGAGAGCTTGGCGATGGTGTCCCAAGGGATGCGGACGAGGTTGTTGTAGGACAGGTCCAGGTCTTCGATGGTCTCAATGAAGTCGTCCAAGGACCTGGGGGAAATGGAGCTCAATTGGTTGTTGCTGAGGATTAAATGCCGCAGGTTGATTAAGCCTTTGAAGTGGTCTTCGTGGATGTAAGTCAACCGGTTGCTGTCCAAGTGCAAGGCGTGGAGGCCTTTGAGATCGAAGAAGGCGTAAGGCATGATCTGGCTGATGGTGTTCCTGGAGAGCGTCAAGTGGATGAGGTTGGTCATGTTGGCAAAGTCTTTCCTCCGCAGGGTCGTGATGAAGTTGTCCATTAACCTCAGCTCCGCCGTCCTCCTGTCGATGCCGGGGGGCACGAAGAGGAGCCCCGTCTTCGTGCAGAGGATGGTGAAGGATGGCGAGAGGTTTTGGCACATGCAGCGTTTGGGACACATCATGGCCTTCACAGCTGTGCTAATAACCAGTAGGGAGACAAGCAGCCTTTCCATCGTAAGAAGCACAGCAGACCTAAAGAAGGAGGAGAAATGCGCGTAAATAGGCCTTAGAAACGGGTTTGCGTCGGTGTTTTCAATGCAAACTGGAAACACCTTCCAAAGACCGTGACAGATTCCCCTGCTCATCTTAACTTGGCTGGGTTTAGGGGTAAGAGCTTGGAGTCTGGCTCTGCTCTCCTATGACGGGCCCAGTCCATAGCTCATAGGCAGCTCGTGGACCGCAACGCGCGGTGCCGTGCATGGGTTGCAGGCCATAGGCATGGCCAACGCGATGCTGATGCCTCTGAAGGACAAAAGGGAGGGCAAGGATTGAGGGAGATGGCATTGAAAGGCCACGAGGGCCAGCAGCATGGGGGAAGAGAGGAGCCAAGCACCTTAAGCTTTGCTTTGGCCTTTGCAGGGAAAGGATTCAGAGGCTTCCAAAAGGCCTTAAAAACCCCAGAACGCCAAAAATTCCCTTCAGAAAGGAAACATTATATATCATATATTACATATTATATATTATATGTTATATATTAATTATATGTTATCTGCTATATGTTATATATATTATATATTTTATGTTTTTATATTATAATTGAGCTTCCAAAAGGCCTTAAAAACCCCAGAACGCCAAAAATTCCCTTCAGAAAGGAAACATTATATATCATATATTACATATTATATATTATATGTTATATATTAATTATATGTTATGTGTTATATATTAATTATATGTTATCTGCTATATGTTATATATATTATATATTATATTTTATGTTTTTATATTATAATTGAGCTTCCAAAAGGCTGTAAAAACCCCAGAATGTCAAAAATTCCCTTCAGAAAGGAAATATTATATATCATATATTATATATAATATATTAATTATGTATTATATGCTATATTAATTATATGTTATATGCTATATGTTATATGTTATATATATTATATTATATTTTATATTTTATGTTTTTATATTATAATTGAGCTTCCAAAAGGCTGTAAAAACCCCAGAACATCAAAAATTCCCTTCAGAAAGGAAATATTATATATTATATATTATATGCTATATATTATACATTATATATTATGTTATATATTATATATTCTATGTTATATATTATTTCAATAGACAAAAATCTGCCAGAAATGATGCTTTAAAGGCTCCTCTTTCCGCACCACAAAGCCCTGGACCCCGGAAGAGCTCATTTCTCTCTATTGCAGTGAATTGCACTGATTGCGGCTGAGAATGAAGAGCCGGGGGTGGTGGGGTTTGGTTGGAGGGGGGGGGTTTGCGGTCTTCCTACACAGGAAGAGCCTTGGCAAGGCAGATGGACGGACATTTGACAGCCTTCGACAGAGAGGGAACGCGTCTATAATGGTCCAAGCATCTGCTATGGAGGAGACAAAGCCCAGCACCAGCAAGAAGAGCACCTTGGGTGTGAAACGCTCCCAATCCCGTGGGAAAGGAGCAAAGGGCAGAGCAAGGGATGGAGAAGTGGGGATTGGAAGGCAGGGAGATGGGTTGTGCCCTGCAAAGGGGAGGAGGCAGCGGTGGAGCCCTGCAACAGCATCCGAAACCAGAAGGGGAGGGGAAAATGATCCCTATTATAATTATAATAATTATAATAATAAAGATAAATATATAATTATAATAAAATTAATGGTAAATATAGAACTATAGTAAATATAACAATAAATAGGTATAATTATAAGAACTATAATAACTATATAATTATAATAAGTATAATAACAAATATAAATATAATAATAAATCTATAATTAAAATAAGTATAACTAATTTATAATTATAATAAATATTACAATAGTTATAATAAGTATAATAATAACTATAATTATAATTAATATAACAATAACTCTATAATTATAATACAGATCCCAATAAATCTCTATAATTATAATAAATGAAATAATAGAGAACCAAGACACAAAATTTACTCCAGAGCTGCCCAAAAAGGACTGATAAAGGATGAACCTTCAATCTGGCTTCATCCCATAGGAGATAAAGGGTTGCCTAAAGAGACAAAGCAAGCCCTCTAAGCCTCCAGAGCTTTGCTTAGCACTGGAATTAAGCGTGACAGAGGAGGGGGAAAGGGTTTGAACAGCAAAGCCTCTGGTTCGGGGGATTTTTTGGGGTTATTTGGTTGGGGTTTGGGGGGTTTTTAACTCTTTTATATGGGTTTTAAGGGTGCAGAAGGCCTTTGTGCTCCTGGGATCCATAGGAGGCGCCGCAATCTCAGCTCTTCACTGGAGCGCGGCGCGGATTGGAGTCTGTTAATTCCCAACCGGAGCCCTGCTGTAAGGAATCTCCTCTAATTCCCCACGGGAGGAATCCCTTCCAGGACAGCGCTCGGAGCCGGGGTAGTTTTAGACCCTGGAAATGCACCGCTGAGCAGCTTCAGCGCGGGTTTAATCCGTGCTTCGTGAGCCCAGCTCCAAGGCGCTTTGCAAGCATCCAACACATTGGATTGGGGGGGGGGGTTTGGGGCTTTTTCTGCACACATCCTATTCCTTAACACCATCCGGTTCCTATGGATCCGTTCCATCAGGTCCCAGAATGGAAGAGGTGAAGAGATACCGCCAGTGCCCCTGGGCTCCCTTTGGGGAGGGCTTTGAGCACGCAACCGAAGCTGGACCATGCAATCAAATGGGGTGGAAAAGACCTTGAAGATCCTCAAGTCCTTTACCCAGCATTGCCAAAGGCTCCTCTAAATCATCCCATGTGAACCGCATCTTTCTTGCAATGAAGGAAAAGCCAGCATCCCTCTGCGGAGCAGCGCAGGTCCAAGAGCATCACGTTAAATAGGGTCGAAATGAGTTGTCTACTTATTATAGTGGCTTAATGATGCTGGAAGCAGAGGGTAATTCAAAGGCCAAAGTGGGTCAGATAGACAGCATCTATCCTCCTGTTTAGAGAAGCATCCCATCATTTGACCCCAAGGCGCAGCAAACGCCTGCTAAGCAGAGGCCTCAATCTGCAGCGTGTGATGTGCAATGGCTGCAGATGAAGAGGGCAAGGAGATGAGCCCATGAAGAGGGCAAAGCAGCAGCCCTGGAGCGCATGGAGAGTGCTAGAGCTGAAGGATGCTCATTAAATGGGAGGAGAGAGCACAATCCAGGCTGCAATCCGATGGAATTAGGGTGGAGAGGGCTCATTAAGGGCCCTTTAGCCCTGCTGCTCCCATAGAAATGATTCCATCACCTTTAGTGGTGGTAATGAAACGCTTGAAATGAGTTCTTCTGCTTTCCCTGGTAGAGGAAACTGCATCAGGTAAAGCTCAATCCTATCCATCATTTCAGGCCACATCAGTTTGCCCACCTCCAACCGCGATGCATGAGAGCCTTGAGCATCCCCTGTATCCCGTGGTACCCAAAGAAGCCTTGCATTGGGGTGGCAACGCCAAGCCAAGGTCTATTCCAAGCCCACTGGGACAAGTGCTGGGGTGGCCGGAGCTGTTTCCCAATGGGAAGAGTGCAGAGATTTGGGAAGCATCATCAACCTGGCTTCCTTTGGATAAACCCAATGCCAAAGCCATGCATCACTGCCTGGCGCTCAGCGCATCCCTATAGGGGCCTCCTTGCTCTGCAGCCCTCCGAAGGCTCGGAAGAGGTTGGAAAGCAGCACACCCGAAGCAGAGGGTGAATCGGGAGTGCAAGGCTGGGCTCTCAGCATAGGCATCAGCAATCACAGCATTCCCTTTACGTGAAGGGGAGGAGAGGAGAGGGAAAGGGAATGCCTCCCTATGGCATTCATGGAGCTTCCTATGGCATAACCTTCCGAGCTGGAAGAGCAGCGTGGAAGAGCCTCTCGGTATGGCCCCAGCAAACCCATTCCATCCCCATTCCAACGCTTTGCTGCATTGTATAAATGGCATATATCATTATCTATATTATAATAAGATATAATTATATATATAAATGGTATCTATTATTATATTATTATGCTATATAATTATATATAAATGGTATATATTATAATAATATATAATTATATATAAATGGCATATATGATTATCTATATTATAATAATAGATAATTATATAAAAATGGTAGATATTATATTATTATAATATACAATTATATTAAAATGACATATTGTTATATTCTATGTTATATAATTATTTATAAATGATATATACTATATTATTATAATATACAATTATATTAAAATGACATATTGTTATATTCTATGTTATACAATTATTTATAAATGATATATACTATTCTATTATATGTATCATAATACCATCTAATTACCATTAACTCCTCTATTTCCTCTCTCATTCAAGCTTAACACATGCTTTTCCTCTATGCTCACACAGTAACACCTCAAACACACACAGGAAGCATGCTAAAGGCATCACCTCTTGTTCTCTCTGAAGAACCCATTACGGGCTGAACTTCTGCAGCATCAGCCCCACAAACACACTGGAAATCATTTAAAAGGGGGAAAAGCCAGCAAAAAGCATCCTTCCTCCCTCCCACATGGAATGGGAAGATGCTGATGCAAAGTAGACCCATCCAGTATAAGCACATAGGCAAGCTTTGACTCCTAACACAGTCAGCATGCTTTGACAGACTCTCTTTGGCAGGAGGATGCTCTAAATGGGTGTTTTATAGGCAGGGCTTTAAACACTCATTTTAACAGCATCCGCAAGACAGCAACTATTGTGCTGCATGGCAGTCAGCTCCTGTAAAACCCTTCACACACCCCCGAAAAGAAAGGAGAAGATGGGGCGATAATGACTTATTATGCAGCCAAGAAAGCGACTTTAAATGATGCGGTAAATACCAGTAACGGGGCTTTCCCATCCTCTTGTTAAAGGCAAACAGGCTTTGAGAGGTAGAAAAGGCACCAGGACAAACACCAATAGCTCCTGAGGAAGTGTAAATGGGAATGGGAAAGCACATCTCAGAGGGAGGATTATATTCCAGCGAGTGATAAAGGGAGACTGCGATGCTGAGATTTACTCTGCAATGGCCCCAACGGTGCAAGGGAAGGATTATATTCCAATGAGTGATAAAGGGAGACTGCGATGCTGAGATTTACTGGACAATGGCCCCATCCCATGTATTCGGTCCTGGCATTGCCTTCTTGCTTCAGTCTTCCCATGCAATAGCTCTTCCTGGATGCAAGGCAGCATCTTCCCCTTTTCCTGCTTCCAGAAGATCTGGAAGCAGCTTTTCCATAGCTCCTGGAAACCCAAGGAGGCAGCAAAGAGGAGAACCAAGGCTGAAGAGAAGCCACCTCCTAACCCACACTTCCACTGCTGGTGCTCATGGATGGCTGATTCCCTCTAAAGAAGAAAAGAATCGTGGAATGGGTTGGAAAGGACCTGAACATCATCCAGTTCCATGCTATAGATAGGGACATCCCCCCATAGACCATTGCCACCCAAGGCTCTGTCCAACCTGGCCTTCCGTGTTGAGGACCCCTCATTGCTGGTCGCTCATTGCTGGCCCTCATAGATGGTCTTTGTAGATGGTCCCCATAGACCTCGTAGATGGTCCCTATAGACCTCATAAATGGTCCTTATAGATGGTCCCCATAGATGGTCCTCATAGATGGTCCCCATAGATGGTCCTCATAGATGGTCCCCATAGATGGTCCTCATAGATGGTCCCCATAGATGGTTCCCATAGATGGTCCTCATAGATGGTCCCCATAGACCTCATAGATGGTCCTTATAGACCTCATAGATGGTCCTCATAAGTGGTCCTCATAGATGGTCCCCATAGACCTCATTGATGGTCCTCATAGACCTCATAGATGGTCCTCATAAGTGGTCCTCATAGATGGTCCCCATAGACCTCATTGATGGTCCTCATAGACCTCATTGATGGTCCTCATAAGTGGTCCTCATAGATGGTCCCCATAGACCTCATTGATGGTCCCCATAGACCTCATTGATGGTCCTCATAAGTGGTCCTCATAGATGGTCCCCATAGACCTCATTGATGGTCCTCATAGATGGTCCCCATAGACCTCATTGATGGTCCCCATAGACCTCATTGATGGTCCCCATAGATGGTCCTCATAGATGGTCCCCATAGACCTCATTGATGGTCCCCATAGACCTCATAGATGGTCCCTCATTACTGAGGGACCATCACACCATTGACCTCAGATCTTCCCTCTCCTCCTACCATCATCCCAGCCACAAGGAACCAAACAACCCCCATTTGGCCAGCACTTCCCCAAAGCACATCCCGAGGAGCAGTTGCTCCTTGCTCATTGGGATAGGGAACAGCATCTCCTGCAGGACCTCGCGTTGATGCTGCTCCATCAGCCCGGCTCCAGCATTCCTAATGGAGAAACCCAAACAGCGAGCTGGAAAGCATCAACCTCAGGCACAGTCCTGAAGGGCAGCTGCATCAGCAGAGCTCTGCACCCAAGGTTAAGTGTATCTGGCTCCATCAGGGCTGGGTCACAGCGGTGCTGTGCTGACACAGCTCCGCTCGAAGCAATCCGGAGCTCTCTGCATTGCACAATGGAGCCGTACCTGGGGTTGGCTTTAAGGAGCATGGGCTGCTAAGCTCCTCCTTAAGACACCACCACAAAGCAAACTTCCAAACCCTCATAAAACCCCCAAAACACCGCGTATGTGCCCCAAAAAGACATCAAACCCAACCCCAAGATCACTGCATCTTCACAGAAGGGCATTGGGATAAAGGAGCACCTTTCCCTGCCCTGCAAACCACAAAGGCAAGCCCTAACCCAGATCAGACAAGGGATGTAGTGTTCTCTTTACAGAGGAGCTGATCTGCATTTGAAAGCCGGAACATCAAAGGGATCAAGGCAGCAATTCCCACCAGGAATAGCTTCCTCCGTGCCCTGTATCCAGCTCGCGCTATTCCCGTCCTCCTCTGAACAAATCCCTGCTTGGGAACAGTGCTGCAAGTGGGGCCTCGCATGGACCCACATGGACAGCATCCGTGGCATAAAAGCATCTTCCATTCCCTATTAAGAGAAGGGATGGGAGCCCCGAAACGCCATGGGAACAAATCACAGCATCTCCCTTCCCTGCATCCTCCTCTTTTCCGCCCATCTTGGCCATGGATTTAAATCTGTGCTTGCCAAAGCCACCAGTGCTCCCAGCTCTGCTCGTTCTTAGGATGTGGGTGCTAAACTGGAAGTCCAGGGGAAGGGATCAGGAATTTATCCCATGGGAATGAGTTGAGCCACTGCAGACAGCCCGGGGCTATTAGGAAACTACCCCTAAAAGAGGCTTAATACCTGCAGGTACCTTGAAATAGCAGCGTTCATGAAGCACCAAAGCTTTGCCAAGCCTTTTTCTCTGTTTCCATCCTTTTTTCCCCCTTAATTCAAGCCATTCTGGGGCAATCAATCCAGCGCAGCAGCCTCGGAGCTGGGCAGAGGTGCAGGAAAGGACCGAAATCCATGCATCGGATGCTCCTGACCTCAGGCATCCTAAAGGAAGCTATTTTAGGGGTAAAACCTGTCATAAAGGCAAACTGTGATAACCTCCAGATTCCATAGATCCGGCCAATTCCTTGTGACACGGGAATCCTGACCCAATAATCCCCATTCCCATGCAAATACCCCCTGGAAACACAAAGCCAGGGGGAACCCGTGTCCATCCGCATGCAGCCCCAGGGCATGAGGGAATTGAGGCGCTGTGATTTATAAGGAAGCATTGGCCCTTAGAAATAGATAAGGGATAAAAAGCTTACCATTTAGTTGCTGACTGATGCTCTAGCAGCTCAGCTTGATGAGAAAATACCCCTAAATCCAACCTTGATACCCGCCTCCCCAGTATTCACCTGAAATCGGGCTCTTTTAGCCCCAAAAACCATTCTTTCACTTAAAAATACCCCAAACCCAACCAAACCAAAATACCCCGCGACCATCTGAAACTAAGAACACCCACGTAGGGGTTAATATAAAAGAGAGGATGCTAACACTAAGTAGGACAAATACAGACAACGCTGATGATGACCTGATTTAATGCACTGCGTTTCATCCCAGGCAGGGGAGAAATGTGCCAACACAGCAAAACTGGGAGCTCTGTAATAACCTCAGAGTCGAGTAGGGTTGCTGATGGCATAAATGGGGGGGGAAGGGGGGGGGGGGGGAGGATTCAGTGCTCCCAGGTGGATTGAAGAGTCTGTGATTTCAGATGTGGAAATAGCTTCTAATGACAAGGAAGAGCAGTGAAAAGGGGGGGGGGGGGGGGGAAGCAAATCCAGCTGCTTTCTAAGTACTAAGAGGCTCCATTGGCATCTGAAGGCTTGTTGGAAAGCACAAGTCCAAATCTATCCCCCTTATCCTCCCATACGCTTTCGTGGGATAAGAGGAGTAAGTGATGCTCGTCTGTGGTACCCACTGGTTTCACACCATGGATATTGAGGACCAAAAGCCATTTGCAACCCATTTTTTGGCACCAAACTTGAGTTTTCCATGGGCAAAACCCCTTCAGAAAGCCCCTATGAGCCCCCAAATCATTGCAGGCTGCAAAAATGACCAACTTTGGGTGGTTGCAAGAGGCTTCCTCAAGAGAGCATCACCCCTGGTCCCTTTGATGGAGCTCATAACCACTGCTCAGCCTCCCCATCTCCTTTGCCAGCTCTCAAAGCATTAAATGCAATGGAAATGATATTGCTCTGAGCACCCTCGTCTAATAACAGAGAATAGGCCCTGAGAAGCCATCAGGGGAACAAGAACCACTCATAGTTCGCCATGGAGACCTTATGAAGGGCACGCTCCAATGGAGACAATAGACCGCGGTTTAACCAAAGCTGTCCTGTTGGCGTTGAAAATAGGAGGTAAAAAATGGTCAAAATCCGGTGGGTTTGGGCCATGGGGGGGCTCTCAGCCCTGCTATTTCCAACCCAATGAGGACGTCATCCATGGAACCCGTGCCAGGAGCCGTTCCAGCTGGAAATGAGGAGCGAGGCCGTGCCTTGAGGCTCTGATGATGGGAAGAGAAGGAACCAGGTCCCATTCGAGCAACAAGAGCGGGGAATAAAGCAGGCTGGGGAAGACTTTCCGTTGGGTCCAACCCAGTCCATCACTAAACCGTGTCGCTAAGGATGCCATGGGCACGGGTTTTGGGGCTGTTTCAGTGCTTTAAACCCATCGAGAGAAGGAAATGGGTGTTTGTTCAACCCCATTTCTCTTCCATAGCCTGCAGATGGAGGGAGCCTTGGGGCCATCGGGTTGAGTTCATGGTCATGTCTCTACCTCTTGTCCAGACCAAAAGCAATGTTTCCCATCATTACCTATTAGGCAGCAATACAAAAGCCCAGCACAGAGCACACCAAGGAGATACCTCTGGTTTTAACCTGTTTCATGCCATGCATCCACAGGGATTGGAATGGGAGCTCCAAAGCCCATCGGGTCTAACCCCCTATCTCCATGGCTTCAATCACAACCTAAAGGGATAAGCAAAGGCCAAAGGGTTTTCAGAGGCAGTGAAATGCCCTTTGTGAGCATAAGGATCACTTGGGAAGATGATTTCAGTAGGCCAGCAACACAAATAAAGACTTCAGCATGGACATGGAAGGCCTTCTTCCAATAGGAAAGACAGGCTGCACCTCCAGCTCCACTTTATATATATCTCTCTATATCCATCATATTATATATAATTATATATGTATCCATTCTATTATATATAATCCTATATATCCATTCTATTATATATAATTATATATATCTATTCTATTATATATAATTATATATCTCCATTACATTATGTATAATTGTATATTACTGTATCTATTACATTATATTATTAATAATTATATGTTAGATATCCATATATAATTATACATATTAGATATCCATATCTAATTATATATGTTATATATCCATATATAATTAAATATATTAGATATCCATATATAATTATACATATTAGATATCCGTATCTAATTATATATGTTATATATCAATATGTAATTATATATATTAGATATCCATATGTAATTATACATATTAGATATCCATATACAATTATATATATTAGATATCCATATATAATTACACATATTAGATATCCATATACAATTATATATATTAGCTATCCATATATAATTATACATATTAGATATCCATATACAATTATATATATTAGATATCCATATATAATTATGCATATTAGCTATCCGTATATAATTATATACATTAGCTATCCATTCTATAGAGTCATAGCAGAGCTCACATCACCATTGTGCTATGATCCAGAGCTGCTCCCCAGGCCCTATGAAGAGGAAGGCCCTGATTCCCACCCAAGCCTTCCTCCTCGACGCATCCGGAGCCCCTGTGCCTCTGCACCAGCATCTCCTGCTCGTCCACCATGGGTGCTTGAAGCCAAGCTGCTGACTTGGCTCAACCGGAGCCTGGGTGAGGGTCCCTGCTCGATAGCTGTGATTTCCATCACAAGCCAGGCTCCAGGTGCTCATCCCAGACAGCAGACAGGCAAATCCGCCTCCGAACCCCAAAGCGCATCCATCTGGGAGCCGATTCCGCCTCACCTTTGATAGCAAAGGGGAATAAAAGCAGTGCAGTGCCTGCCTCCCACCTTCCCATCACTTCCACTCTTCCTTACAATTCCAGAGCCCAGGAAGTTCAAAGGCAAGCAGAGGTCGGCGTTGCCTTGAAGGAGAGCAGCACAAAGTGCTCTGAAATGGCTGAGATTGAGCGCTGGGAATGAAGGTAAGAACGGGGCAAAGGAAGCCCCCAAATGCTCCTTTTTGATACCCTAGGAAGGGCACCCTCCGATGGAGATGATAGACCCAGGTTTAACCAAACCGTCCCACTTTTAGCTCACAAAAGCCTGGCTGAAAGCAATCGGGTGGCCCAGAGCATCCCTAAGGATATCAATAACGCAGCTTTGAATACGAAAGGCTGTTTGGGCTTTGCAGGATGGCCCTCAGCACACATAGGACAGGGCTCAGGGATCCTTGCTATCCAGCTGGAAGTGCCGTTGTTCCCCATTAGAAGTGAACAGGCACTGATTTCAGGGATGCTCTGCCCCATGGTGAGCTCCTGCCCCTTTGGGGTTAGGGTTGCCCATTAGAAGTGAACAGGCACTGATTTGAGAGATGCTCTGCTCCATGGTGAGCTCCTGCCCCTTTGGGGCTAAGGGTTGCCCATTAGAAGTGAAGAGGCACTGATTTCAGGGATGCTCTGCCCCATGGTGAGCTCCTGCCCCTTTGGGGTTAGGGTTGCCCATTAGAAGTGAACAGGCACTGATTTGAGAGATGCTCTGCTCCATGGTGAACTCCTACCCCTTTGGGGCTAAGGGTTGTCCATTAGAAGTGAACAGGCACTGATTTGAGAGATGCTCTGCTCCATTGTGAACTCCTGCCCCTTCGGGGTTAGGGTTGCCCCTTTGCCCAGGCTCATTGCTCACCTAGAACAGGCCACAGAGCCTGAGACTGGGTCAGAGGAGGGGAAATCCTTTGTTCCCAATGGAAATCCGAGCAAAAAACAACACCAAAGGGATAATAAAGACAGACAAATCTGCGCAGCTTCTCTCTGGAGGGGACAGGGAGCTTTTCCTGCCACAGAATTCCCTGTATTGGATCCATAGGGAGGTTTCCTCTATTCCTGTAGGAATAAAGCTTGCATTCAATGGTTTCTTTTTGCTCCATTTTCTAAAGTTAAAGGAGAAATCTCTGCCCTGAACTGAGATCTCTGATGGTCGTGGTTGAAATGAAGGCATGGGGATTATATATGTAATATTATTAATAATATTACTATATATATATAATAACACTATATATTATTATATTATTTTATGATATTATCATATATAATAATAAATAATAATATATAATAGCAATATTATTATTTATAATAGTATTATATATAATATATAAAAAATAGCATTTTATACCTCTAATAGTATATATAGGGATTATATATAATATTATTAATATCATTACTATATAGAATAATAATATATACTAGTAATATTATTATATATAATAGTATTATGTCTAATATATAAAGAATAGCATTTTATACATATAATAGTACATATATTATTATATATATATACAGATGTTTAATACCTACTTAATTCAAGCCAATTGCACGTCATTTGGTGGCTTCTATTACCAAGCAGGAGCAATCCATCAGCCTGATGGGATGGATGGGATGAGAAGCTGTCACCATTCCATTTCATCCGCTGTCTCTAGGAAAACCCACTGCCAACATCCTCCCCCAGCCCTGGTGGGCAGAGATGCTTGGAAGAGGTGGGAATAGCTTCCCATTCCCTGCCTGTTGCCCTTCCAAGACATGGGAATGGGCCGTGCTTATCTCAGGAGCAAACCCAAGCGGGATGCTGGCTGCGTCCTACTTGGAGCATCCATGGCAGCAGAAAGCATCCTAAATACGCTGCTTATTCCCAACAGAAGATTTGGACTTGGCAAGTGGTGCCTATAGGAAGGGAGGAGATGCCCTAGTGGGTCCTTGCTCCATTACAACGGCCTTGGGTGACATGGTCCAGTGTGAAGCACCCTGCCCACGGGTGGAAGCAGATGACCTTCAGGTCCTCAGCAGCATCAGCGCGCAGAAGAGGCAGGGCATGGGGTTATCCCTTGGGAAAAGCACGGATGCAGCCCGCAGCAGCCCCGTTCCCAAGTGCACATCCCCAAAGCCGGGCGCAGGATGGGCCCTCTCGTGGTAAGCGCAAGGTAGCAGACAGGGAAATGCTGCACTGCCTGCAGCGGCACTGGAGTCACCCCGGTTACCAGCGGGGAAAGTCACGGACAAGCCTAAAACCAGCTCTTTTCACCCCAAAATAAGGGGGGAAACGGCCATTTTTGTGAACCGGAATCATCCGGCACAAATAAGCTCAGCGTTGAGCACAATCACTGCTCGTTTCTGGTCTTTTAAGGCTAAAGAAGGGGTTTTTAAGCCTTGGCTATCCTACGTGCAAGGGGTTTCAATCACAGCCGCTGAGTGCTAATATAGGGCTATGTATTTGGCTCTGCTCTGAGATTATAGGGCTCCTATAGGGCAAACCCTTCCTTTGCCAAAGCACAAACCCATTTCCCAAGGGATTTTCCAGGCCCTCAATCTCGGCGCTGCTCCCCTCCCCAGCCCAGCCTCCATCCAGCTCCATGGGCTCTGCCATTCCCGTCGTAGGGAATCACCTTGAGCCTCCATCCAGCTCCATGGGCTCTGCCATTCCCATCGTAAAGGAATCACCTCCGCCAGCCTCAATGACACAGCCGGTCAACCCCAACGCTACCCCCGGGAGAGAACCGGGATTGGAAGGGAGCAGGGAATGCTGTCCGCTTCCATAAGGAACGAAAACCGGGATGGAAGCATCCACAACCATCGCATCACCCCCCCGCCTCCAAAGTGATGCTCCTCGCTAGGAACCCCCGCGCCTTGCAAGCGTCCATCCCTTGGATCTCCGCAGCATTCCAGCGGGTGGGAAGGGTGGATCCCACCTCGGGAAGCGCGCTCCACGGAGCAGGGCGGTGACACTGCAATTTATCACCTAAGGGACGGCGGCGGAGAACCGGCGCTTCCGTGCCCTCCGTTCCGGTGCTGGGGTAAGGACCCCGGTCCCGCAGCGATGCTATGGGAGGATGGAGAGGAACCGGTTGCTCCCCATCACCCCCTGCCCCAGCCCGCACCGCGATGGGGCCGGTAACCGGTACCGGAGCCCCGCGCTCACCTCTCCCGTTGCGAGCCTACAGGGGCGGCATCACCTCGGCTGTGCCCCCCCCGCCGCCTCCTCCATCGCCACCGCCGCCTCCGCCGCCGCCGCCCATGGCCGGTAACGGCGGAGCCTCCGCACCGGCGGAGCCGGGCAGCGCCGCTGCCGCAGGGGCCGCCCCGCCCCGGCTCCGCGCAGCGGCGGCGGCGGCGGAGGAGGAGGAGGAGGAGGAAGAAGAGAGGAGGAGGAAGGGGGAGGAAGGCGGCTCCGCCCCGTCCCGCCCCGCCCGATGGCCGCAGCCCCGGTGCGGAGACCGGGGAGGGAGATGCGGTCCTTGCCTTGCCCGAGTGGTACCCACGGAGCATCCCAGTGGTCCGGTGTTGGGATGCAGAGAGCAGCATCCCCCGGTGATGCAGAGACCGGGGAGAGAGATGCGGTCCTTGCCTTGCCCGAGTGGTACCCACGGAGCATCCCAGTGGTCCGGTGTTGGGATGCAGAAAGCAGCATCCCCCGGTGATGCAGAGACCGGGGAGAGAGATGCGGTCCTTGCCCGAATGGTACCCACGGAGCATCCCCGCGGTCCGGTGTTGGGATGCAGGGAGCAGCATCCCCCGGTGACGCAGAGACCGGGGAGAGAGATGAGGTCCTGAGTGGTACCCACGGAGCATCTCAGTGGCCCAGTGTTGGGATGCAGGGTGCAGCATCCCCCATTGAGAAGGGAGGAATTAATCCCGACACCGCAGAGTGGTCTGGGTGGGAAGGGAGCTTAAAGAGCATCCGGTTCCAGCCCCCTGCGAGGGGGATAGAGGGGGAGAATCCCCTCCATGACCTTATGGAGATGCATGCATTTAAAGCCGGGTCATGGGGGGCTTCTCATCACCCGACACCCCCAAGTCCTTCCCCTTGCTCCCCATCCAGTCCCTCCCAGCCTGGGTTTGTGCTGGGGATTCCCTGTTAATGGGGGAATTGAGGTTGTTCCATTAATTACAAGGCACTGGAGGCTGAAAAGGGATTTTAGGACATGGAGTGAGGCCACAAGGATGAGCAGGGGCTGGAGCCAGGCTGAAAGAGGGGAAGCTCGGGTTCAATATAGGGAAGTTCTCCCCTGTGAGGATGCTGAGGCACAGGGAGCCAGGTTGGACACAGGGGCTTGGAGCATCCTGTTCTAGTGGGGTTAAGTTGCTGGTGAGGGGAGCGGGGTGGTCTCTTCCCATGGGATCCCAAGTAACCAGCACCAGGGAAGGTTTAGATTGGATATTAGGAAGCCATTCTGCACCAAAAGCGTTGTGGAGCTTCAGAACAGGCTGCCCAGTGCTCAAGTCATTATCCCTGGGGGTACTTAGACCTTTAGGCACCAAGAGACAAGATTCAATGGTGGACTTGGCAGTGATGGGTTTAGGATTGGACTCAATCTAAAGGGTCTTTTCCAACCCAAATGACTCCATCCTGGTCCACAGCCAAAGAGCATCTCAAGGCCTTCAAAGGGTCTTTTCCAACCCGAATAATTCCATCCTGGTCCACAGCCAAAGAGCATCTCAAGGTCTTCAAAGGGTCTTGGGCCACCCCTTGTATTGGGTCAGCTTGGGACAGTTATTCCCTGTGTATGATCCTGGTTTAGGGAATGTGAAGAGCACAAGCATGGAGCAGGGATGCCGATGGGAGGGATGCGATGCTGAGCCATGGCCCTGCACGTGAACACTGTGCTTTTGCTTAGGGCCTCTTGTAGGGGGAAACTGCCTTGTGTTAGATGGGAAACGGAGGGGTTGAAATCCATGGAAGCAAAGGAAGGAAAAACCCCTCCAAAATCCTCTTTTTTTTTGGCTGTGCTTCAGCCAAAGCAAAGGCAAATCCTGGGATTTTTAAACGGAAGGGATTTAAAGGGGGGTTTCCTTTGTTTTACAACAATCCCTTGTGTGTTGATAGGGATAATGGCTCACAGAGCATCCTCGTCTCCTGCATAGCTTCATTAGAGGCAGTGGCACAATTCCCACCTTGTGGAAGGCTTGGGGCAAGGGAATGAGTCACATCTTGGTAATACCAAGCACAAGCAATATCTGGAGACGTGATTCATGCTCCGAAGGATGAATCCGAAGGCCAGGATGGGGCAGGCTGTAAGAGATGCATCCGAGGAGCATCTTCCCCTTGGTGATGAGAGGGATGCTTGCACGTCAGTGTTCTCCACAGAGGGATGCTAATGGCTCTAATGGGTGCATGGAGGGGCTGAGATGAGGGGAATTGGTCCGGGATCCTCTTCCGTGTGGAATCCTCCTCCAGCGTTGACTGCATCCGAGGCAGCTGTGGCTCCAGGATGAGGAATGTGGGATGTGGAATCCCAAAGTCAGCGACCCATCCGGCAACAGCTCGGAGAGCATCGAGTCCAACCCGGACCGCAGGCTGCAGACCCAGCACTGACCCAGCGCCCTAACACCGAGCCCAAAGGGGCCTCACCTCCGCCTGCTCCTGCTTGAGGGACCCTTCCGCTGGTCCTCTCCATCCAGGGGTTGGCAGTGAGCTTTGTGCCACTCAATGGGCTGGGTTTAGCCATTGTTTTGTTGTGGTTTATTGTAGTTTATTGTGGTTTATTGTATTTTATGGTATTTTATGGTATTTTGTTGTATTTCATTGCATTTTATTGTATTTTATTGTATTTATTGTATTTTAGTTTAGTTTAGTTAAGGTTTTATTTTATTTTATTTTACTTTATTTCGTATTTATTTTACTTTATTTTATTTTATTTTTATTTTATTTTACTTTATTTCATTTTTATTTTACTTTATTTCATTTTATATTTTACTTTATTTTATTTATTTTATTTTATGTATTTATTTTACTTTATTTGTTTTATTTTACTTTATTTTATTTTATTTATTTATCTTATTTTATTTTATTTTATTTTTATTTTTTAATTTAATTTAATTTTACTTTATTTTTAATTTTATTTTTATTTTACTTTATTTATTCATTTAACTTTATTTTTATTTTATTTTTTTAATTGCATTTTATTTAATTTTACTTCATTTCACTTTATTTTATGTCCAGGCTGATGTGCATGCAATTGCAGGGCAAGAAACAGCATCCCCTCATCTGACTCCTGGGATAACACAGGACGGTGCTGTGTGAGTACCACGAGCTGCTTGTGATTGCCTTTACCAGCCTGCCCACTGCTCCCTAGGAGCTTCACCAGCCTGAGTGCACCTTAAAGCTCCTGCTTTTTACCTTTCTTTGCATTATTTAGCCCTTTTGGGGGACCTTTGCTTACTATTTATCACTTTAGACCTCAAAGCATCTTCTGGTACCTGAAGGGGGCACAAGGATGCTGGAGATGGGACCATCATCAGGGATTGGAGCCATGGGACAAGGGGTGATGGGTTCCAACTGGAAGAGGGGAAGTTCAGCTTGGAGATAAGGAAGTGAGGGTGCTGAGGCATTGGAATGGGTTGCCCAAGGATGTTGTGAACGCTCCATCCCTGGCAGCGTTCAAGGCACCAATGGCCTCTGGTGATAACCGGATGATGCTAAGGTCCTTTCCTTGCCATCGGAGCCAAAAGGACCAAAGTCCAACGGCATCTTTGAGATGCTCAGGTCGCTTTTGGAGTCAGGCTTGTGGCCCTTTCAGCCCCATTGACCTCTTTGGGAGCCGGTGTCCTTAGGATTCAGCTTTCCAATGGGAACACCACCACCTATTCCCCCCCTCCGGCTGCGCGTTGGCCTAGAAGCGCATCCCTGCCTGTCGGTGTCTGGAGGCTGGAGGCATTGGAAATGGGGAAGAGCCGTGTTGCTGCAATCTGAATTCATTTGCATCCCTGATGACTTCCAAATTAGAAGCTGTTATTGGTGTCTGGCTTGGTGGAGGAGAGCAGAGGATGCAGAATTCACTCCTCAATGGGAATGGCTATGGTAGTGGAGAAGGTGGCTTTTTGGGCTGCACAGAAGGAAAGCAGGGCAGGATTCCCAATCCAAACCATTCCATTGGCGTTAGTATAGGAAAAGCATCCCATCTGAACCTTAAATACTCACCCGCTTGGTTCTTGCTTGTGGAAAACAGCAAATAAAGCCCTTTGGGGGAGGAAACGATCCTTCGATGGGTGAAGGACCCATGCAAGGCATTCAGGCTATAAAGAGACCTGAGGGGGTAGAAGCACCTCAATAGGAAAAGGCGACTTCTGCAGTGCAGAATACCTGCAATTAGCACAACATGGCTTTAATGAGTTAATGAAGGGCCATTAGCACCTCATTGCTTCTTCTGATGCCCCTCTTCCATTGAAGAGCCAGGTCTGGATAACAGCTTGAAGTCATCCCCTTGGTACCCACTCCCCATCAAGCAGGGAGCATCACTGTGATAACCAATTGAAGCCAATTTGGGCTTCTCAGTACCTGTTGCCATGCCTTCAGGGCTGTCTCCTTGAGCTAATAACAGGCTGAGTGCATTGTGGCAGCTCCTTGGAGAGATGGCCAGAGATGCTCCTTTGTGCTATGAATCATCGCCCATCCGCGCACCCTTCTCTGCTTAGGCCTTTCAAGATTTAGATGTTAAGATTCTCTAATGTCTTTTCTCTTATCATCTTCATCTTATCTTTATCTTTATCTTGCCATCTGCCCCTTGTCTTAGTTTCCTTTGTTTCTGGTTCATCTTTGCTTAGCTTGAGTCCCAGCATCTTCATGCTGGGTTACCAAGAAGGAATGATATTGGAGGAGTTGGTTGCCACGCTCACGTTGCAGGGTTGGAACGGGATGATCTTAAGCTCCTTTTCAACCCATTCCATGAGTCCATGGTTTTCCCTTCGGTGGCTCTTTATGGATATAAGGAAGTGGAGAAATACCCCTTGGTCCTCCTTTGCGATCGCATCCTCGTCTCCTGGCCTCCATAAAGCTCCCCTCTGCTTGCAGATGAGGGGGCTTCTCAGCTGACCCTGCAGGAGCAGGGGTTGATGTGGGGCTGGTTCAGGATGCTCAGCTTCTCATTGAAGCACGGGCAAGTCTTTGCTTGTAGAAGCGTCGACTGCTTTCAGCTCAGCCCAATCGTTCAATTGCTCTCTTGGTCTGGAGAAGCCTTTCCCATAGCGAGCCATTCTTCTTCATTGTTGGTGCCCAAGAAGACCTTGTTAAAGGTTCTCTGTGCACTGGAAGGAATAACTTGCTTCCAAAAGGCTCCTGTGCTGGGTGACATCAGCATCGGAGGCCTCCTCAGCAAACGGAATAGGTTGGAAGGGTAGAGATGCCTGCTCCATGTTAGGGTTAGATGCAAACCCCTCTTAGGAGGCAGCTCTTGCACCTGAGAACTGGTCCCTGTGAGGGCACTCGAGTTCCCCTCAACTGCTCGTGTTGGCCTGACCTCCTCTGTGGTCCTTGCTTTGCTGCTCTCCAACCTGTCCCATGCTATTGGGATGTTCTTCTTTAACCATCATTCTTTGCCTATTCTTATCTCATATTGGGCTTGGTCACAGGGTTCCCATTCATTTGAACGTGGTCTTTCCTATTACATGGGTTAATTTTCTGCAGGATAAGGTTCTTGCACCATAATTCCTCTTCTTGTTCACCTTCCGAGGCGTTACATAGGGCTGCATTGCGGGCTCCAGCGCATCTTTGCCTCAATAGGGGCTGTACCGTTGTGAAGTGCAGCTGGTTGCCATGTCAACCTCTGAAGGATCCTTTCTTCTTGGAGAGGACTGAAGGCAGGTACACGAAGCCCATTGATCTCCCTTCGCCACCCCTCTTTCCTTGCACCGCCTCTGCATCTTCCTAGGGATGCTCGGATGCTGATGGAGGAGTGCTGCCAGAGCCAGCCTGGGAATTGTATTTGCTCTGGTTCTCCACAGGGACCTGCAGCACATCAGAAGGGAAAGCAGTGGCATATGGAGGCCAAAGTGGGTAATGCACGTGTGCTCCTCTTCTACAGAAGCTGTTGCTGGGAGCAATGTAGGTAAATAGGGCCTAGGATGGACCCAAGGAGCTGAAAACAGCCTAATATGGGTTAGATGAGACTTGGATTGGTTTGTAAAGCTGTTACTGCCAGTAGGGTCTCCTGAGGAGACCCAATGCTTCCATCCTCAAGTTGGATCCTCATTCGGATGCTGTTTTGTCTATTACCTGGAAGCATTTGAGCTGTGAGCCAACAGTGATGCACGTCTTTACTTGCATCTTTGCTCTTCACTGTGCATTGCTGGGACAAGGGGGAGGAGACTTGTAGGGGAAAGATCAGGCTCTGGGTTTGGTCCATAAATCACATCGGGTCTCTTAGACTCATCTGGGTACTCTTTACAGCAATGGGCTGAGTGCTCAGTCTACGATGTCCCCATATCAAAGCCCATTTGTCAGGTCTGGTTCGTTTGCCCCGTCCCTTGATGGCAAAGACTTCCACCACGTAACCGGCACCGAGATGATGGCAAAGCCAGGAGGAGCCTGACTTGCTTTGTTAGGGCCATTGAACTCGATGCATTCATCACTGCTCTCAGTTGGATGGGTTGAGCAGGATGCGCAAGCACTACCAAATACTTGGCTCTTTAGCATCCCAATGTGACCCAATGTGTTTAATATTGGAGAAGCAAACAAACCAAAGGAGGAAGGCAAATATTGGAGGTGGGGAAGACCTGGGTAAGCCTCCGAATGAAATATCCCTTTGTGTCCTGGCCTTGTTCTAGCTCCCCATTGGGAAGATGCATTTCCACTGTCCATGGAAACTAAAGGGTAAATACCCTGCATCTTTCCCTTCCTCTTGCTGTGGCCCTGGGCTTCAGCATGAAAGCAAACATCTGCAATGCCATTGACAGGGATTCCACAGATGGAACGTTGCTATTGAAGTCAGGGAATCATTTAATAGATAGATTAGATAGACTAATAGGTAGACATAGATAGACACAGATAGACTAATAGACATAGAATAGATAGACTAATAGATAGACATAGATAGAATAGATAGACATAGATAGACGTAGAATAGATGACATAGATAGAATAGATAGACTAATAGACATAGAATAGATAGACTCATAGATAGACATAGACAGACATAGAATAGATAGACAGATAGATAGACATAGACTAGATGGACTAATAGAAAGACATAGATAGACATAGATAGAATAGATAGACTAATAGATATAGAATAGATAGACTAACAGATAGACTAATAGATATAGAATAGATAGACATAGAATAGATAGACTAACAGATAGACATAGATGGAATAGACAGACTAATAGATACAGAATAGATAGACATAGATAGAATAGACTAATAGGTAGACATTTAATAGACTGAACCTTTTCCTATCCAATTCTCCCAGTGCCCAACCAAGCAGTATCAAGATGAATCTTGCCTTATTGCTTATGGCCCAGCACACAGCAATGAAGGCTGCCTCTGCTCCATAACCCTTCTCCATGCAATGGCACCAAGTTCTCTGCCCTTCTGCTGTTGAAAGGCAATAGGAAGTTATGGGTTGAGCCTGGGCAGCAGCAAAGGGGTTTGGCTGCTCTTCCATTGAGTTTCCAACTCCCTTGCAAGCCCTCAATGAGCTGCTCGCCTGAATTCTGCACTAGTGATAGCATCATACCTGCTGTCACGCAGGATTACCTTTAACAGGACTGAATCACTTCTGGATTGGGCTCTCGGTGGTGCTTTGCTGACTGTTGCTCCATCCTGCTCATGCAGGCTATGAGTACACCCCAAAATACCTGAGCTGTATTGCTACGAGCAGGTTTCTTCTCCCCAGGCTGCACTAAAGGGATGCAGTAGTACAGAGCACCAGCATTTATATCCCTAACCTCAACACTTGAACCTGCAACCCCCATGAAGCCCTTTGGACACAGCAACCCCTAAAGATGCTCGGCATTGCTTCATGCTGCGGTGGCCTCAAAGGACCCGGTAGCTGTTGGAGCATCGTGGCTGGCAGTAAGACCTTTAGCTCAAAGGGAGCAGCAAACACGATGTTTGGGAGCTCTGCTCTGCTCAAATGACAGCAGAAACTCCTCTAATGTTTTGCCCCATAGAGCTCAATGTGATGCTCAAGGCCAAGTCGTGGAGCATCAGGCTCTGCTCTTTGGGTACCAACCCCACCGGGATGCTTCCCTCTGTGGAGCATCCCATTGCAACCACCATCAGTCAAGATAAGCAGCCTGTTCCCCTATGGATGCGAGTCACTGCTTGAAGCTGATGGCAGGAATTGCTCGGGCAGCCCTGTTTTCACTGGCTTTCATGGCTTTGATTTGCCATATCAGGGCGTTTGTCTTCATTATCAGCTGCACTGCTCAACCTCAATGCAGTTGTGTGCTGGAATTCCTCCCTAACGCTGCCCTGGAGCGGTCAGAAAGGATTTACAGGCTCATGCGTCAAGCCTAGAGGAGGCGAGATTGTCTCTAAATGGGATTTGGAAGGGATAATCTCCCCTCTCAGTGCAAGCTGGTTGAATTTGGCTTTCAGACAGCAAGGTTGGGGGCCCAACGGTGGCACGCTGTGCCATTGGTATTTAAGTAAAAGAGGAAAAAGCAATATAGGAATAAAATGGGGAAATAATGATAAATAATAAAATAAAAAATTAATAAATAATAAATAAACATAAATAAATAGGAAATAAAATAGGGAAAGCAATTGCAAGGGCGGCAATGACGTGTGGGAATGAAATGGGAGTGAAAACGGGAATGAAATGGGAATGAAACAGGAATGAAATGGGAATGAAAACAGGAATGAAATGGGAATGAAAATGGGAATGAAATGGGAATGAAAATGGGAATGAAAATGGGAATGAAATGGGAATGAAAACAGGAATGAAATGGGAATGAAAACGGGAATGAAATGGGAATGAAAACAGGAATGAAATGGGAGTGAAATCGGAATGAAAATGGGAATGAAAACGGGAATGAAATGGGAATGAAATGGGAATGAAAACAGGAATGAAATGGGAGTGAAATCGGAATGAAAATGGGAATGAAAATGGGAATGAAATGGGAATGAAATGGGAATGAAAACAGGAATGAAATGGGAATGAAACGGGAATGAAATTGGAATGAAAATGGGAATGAAAACAGGAATGAAATGGGAATGAAACAGGAATGAAATAGGAATGAAAACAGGAATGAAATGGGAATGGAAACAGGAATGAAATGGGAGTGAAATCGGAATGAAATGGGAATGAAAATGGGAATGGAAACAGGAATGAAATGGGAATGAAACAGGAATGAAATGGGAATGAAAATGGGAATGAAATGGGAATGAAACAGGAATGAAATGGGAATGAAATGGGAATGGAAACAGGAATGAAATGGGAATGAAACAGGAATGAAATGGGAATGAAAATGGGAATGAAATGGGAATGAAACAGGAATGAAATGGGAATGAAATGGGAATGGAAACAGGAATGAAATGGGAATGAAACAGGAATGAAATGGGAATGAAAATGGGAATGAAATGGGAATGAAACAGGAATGAAATGGGAATGAAACAGGAATGAAATGGGAATGAAAATGGGAATGAAATGGGAATGAAACAGGAATGAAATGGGAATGAAAATGGGAATGAAATGGGAATGAAACAGGAATGAAATGGGAATGAAAATGGGAATGAAATGGGAATGAAACAGGAATGAAATGGGAATGGAAATGGGAATGAAATGGGAATGAAACAGGAATGAAATGGGAATGAAATGGGAATGAAATGGGAATGGAAATGATCATGTTCTTGACAAAATTAGCTTGCTGTGGCAGATGATTCAGTCGGAAAGACTGCGAGCCCTGACTTGCACATGAAATGCTGCTTGTGGTTGTCTCAGCTGCAAGTGGGAAGCCCAAGGGAAGCCCTTGAGGAGTGATTTACAGCAAGAAACTGTGCCTCTTCCTTGGATTTCTGGTGAGAACAAGGATGCTCGACTCCGGTTGTGAGGATGTCTTTGTGTCCCTAAGGAACACACAATGGTCCCATTCATCCTGATGCTGCTGGAATGATGCAAAAGGCCATAATTGACCCAAAGTGGACCCTTGCTCCTTTTGCATCTGGATATGGGGCTGCTGTGCTTTTCCTCAGCAGGGTCCTTGTATCAACGAGGACCAGGCTTAATCCGCAACCAACTTGACCTCAAGCAGACTTTGGGCGCTGCTTTTCAGTTGGGTACCGGTCAACTCAAGGCCTACGGTGGGTCATGCGTTTCCTAGAGGATGCTGCTTGTTGTAGATTGGCTTGGAAAGGAACTTGATTAATGGACCAGTTTAATGGGAGGGGGGAGAGAGAAATGCAGATTTCCCCCCTTTTCACTTCATTATGAGCATTAGTTGAAGGAGCAATGGCAAATCGAGTTGTAAAGCTCCCCTTTCACAAGCCTGCTTGATGCCCTGGAGCTATTTTCCTTGCTCTTTTATCATGATAGTGAGGATCAGCTGGTATTTTTAGTCTAATAGCTGCAGCTTAAGTCATTTGTATAATGGGTGGTAACAGCAGCTTATGCAAAGAGGGATAATGGGCTGCCCATCCCAGTGAAGGCAAACACAAAGGAATTGTCCCCAAGATAACCCAAGGAGAAGGGGATCCAGACAGGGAAAAGGTCTGTGGCATGACTACGAACCTCCAGTATTCCCATATGGATGAGAAGAAGGGAAAGACTCACTTCACAATGGGAGAGGTGGAAGAGCAGCCCTGAAAAGCTGGTGTATTCCTTGTGAGCACACGGAAGAGAGGATGCTTCGAGCTGGGTACCGGATGTTCCCCTCTGAACCTGAAAATGGGGTGGAAATGTGCTTTTATTCAAGCAGTTTAGGAAAATACATAGAGAGATAAATATAGATCTATCTCTAGATAAAAATATATATTATCATTATATTAGATATTATTGTTATCATAGGATATTGAGAATCATAAAATAGTGAGGATTGGAAAGGACCATATGATCATCTACTTCCACCCCCCCCATATTATATATAATATAATATATTGCATATTTATATATATAATTATAATATAAATTAAATATAAATCTATCTCTAGATAAAAATATATATTATATTATATTATATTATATTATATTATATTATATTATATTATATTATATATTATTATGATAATATTATATAGAGAATCATAGAATAGTTAGGGTTGGAAAGGACCTTAAGATCATCTAGTTCCAACCCCCCATATTATATATAATATATTGCATGTTTACATATATTTTTATATAATTATAATATATATTATGTTTTATATATTATATTATTCTATGTCTATATAGAATAATATATTCTAATATATGCAGATGCCTGCATTCATTCCATGGCAGGGACATCCATTGACGGTCACCTCATGGTGCGCGCGTGGAGGCAACGTGTGAAAGGCACCCATTAAATGAGTGGAAGAAAGCATCCCGTAGGAAGCTCAGGGTGGGAAGAAACCTCTTTTTTGCCCCTCTTTTCCTGGCTTTTCCCTTTTCCCCCCGGTTTTGGCAAAGCAGGTTTGTGTCTATAGAGCTCTTGAGGGAATGGGATGTAGGAGACCTTGGAATGGCTGCATCCGCACGCAAAGCTCGAAGGAGCATCCCGCTGGAATCTCTTGGTTTAAAGCAGTTTTATGAACGAAAAATGCAATTAATCACTTTAATAATAGTTAAAACAGCGATATTAATCAAAACCACAATAACCCTGCGACACTGAAGTTGCCCATGGCTCAAATCCTGGGGTTTTTCCCCATGTCACATGGGAAGCAAGAACTCCTTTTGCTGACTTCGCAGGATTCCCAAGGGATGCCATTCAGCCCCCAGCCTCTTCCTTCCAGGTTAATTCCGGCGAGCAGGAAATCAGGCCGATTAAAGCCAATCATGAGTCGTGTGTGAGGTTTGGTTTTCATTGCCAAGAGGGAAAACACGGAGGTTTGGAGTCTCCAAGGCGATTTAGGGCCCTTGCAAAGGCCGTAGATGAAGGAAGAGACCCTGATAAATGAAGCCTACGCAAAGCATCTCTGGATCTGTCTCTTCTGACTCTATTTGTATGCAGGAAGCATTCGCTGCGATGCTGAAGGTTATTCTATTTTTAACACCCTGCTGCTGCACTTCTTAATAAGAGGAGGTAAGATCCATCCACTACCAACCACTTGCTTCCCAATCGCGATTGAAAGGAAGCCTTTAAAGCCAGCACCAAAACAGGAGCAATCCAAACCCCAGCCCGGGCTCTGTTTCTTGACATACGTGATGCTGACAGCACTTACAGCCCTTTTCTGTGCACTTATGCTGTCATCTCCATCCAAAAAGCTCCTTGTAAGGGCTTTACTTCGTGTTTCCATCATCCAGGAGAACCACAGCGAGGAGGAGGAAGGATGCTTTTGCTGGGGAAGCATAGGGAATAACCCCTTGCCCTTTGTTTTCCCTGCTGATGAGGGCTTTAATGATGCTCTTGCTAAGAGATAGTGATGCTCTGCCTGGGGAGGATGGAGTCAAGGGACTCTGCTTGCTGGCTTATGGAGAACAGCAAAAGACTTGGTGTTGTTCACAGCTCCGGAATGTAAAGGGAATGAAAACTAGGGCAAGCATAGCAAGTGCATATCCCAGCTCGAAGCATGCAGCGTTGGCTTCGGAGCTGTTGGAGACACTGGCACGGGCGTGTGTGAGCAGAATCTCTATTTTCCCTCTGTATCTTATATAGCCCAGCCTAGTCGGGAAGATGCTCGCGCTGCCAGCCTGCATCCTCATCCTGCTCGTCCTGAGCACCGAGCGGCCCAACCTATGTCAAACCCCTGTCGATAACCAGGAAAGGGTTGGGGTTTTGCCGTTGTTTTGTGCTGTCGTGGTCAGAACGGGGCTTCCTGCGCCGAGCATCCCAAACCACCTCCCCACTACACCCACATCCTTTCGCAGAGCGCCTTTCCGTCTCCATGGGGTTTTAGGTAGGGTTTGGATAGGAAGGAGCATCCTTTGCTCTGTGAAAATGCCCCGAACCGAACTGAACTGCAGCAAGAAGGGGTCGAAAAGAGGGGGTTTCTGTTAATGTGGCTTTCTCCCATGCGCACAAGACGCCCGCTCAGCGCATCCTGCTGCAGGGCAAAGCCCCTTTTGTTCGCATCTCAGTTGAAGTTCAGCACAGACTGAAGATAACCCCCAAACCCCCTTATTTCTCATTCAAAAAGGGACGTTTCAGAGGCAGCTTCACAGCAATAACCCAGCCATTAGGGTTGCGCATGGGTTTGCCTGTGTGCTATGCTGGATTTAAGCATCTGTAAACCCTCACCCTGACTGCGATGGGGTTTAATGGGGTGTATTTACAGCACAAGGGAAGACCATATGGTCTTCCTTATTATAGGCAGATTTCACTTTTCCCAAGGATAATTCAAACCAAAGGATGGATCTGCGTATTAACTGCCCAAATCTAAGTGTTCTCCCTCCTAACTTACTTACCATGAACCTCACAAGCAAGATGCTCCAGCACCCACCTGAACTGGCTTCACTTGATGTGGTATTCCCTTGCATTTCAATGGTACCTCATCCTACCATCCTTTATCTAAACGAGATGGGTACCTCGTACCCATACTCAACCCTACTTATCCTTAAGAGCATCCTTTGGTACTGATCTGAAGCACTGACTGCAGGCTTCCAGCCATTGATTTGTGATACAGCTCCTTCCTCTGCTCTTAAAGAGCCCTTAATACCAGGTATTTTCTCCTCCTTTAGGATAGGATGCTCTGTAATCACGGCATCTCCAGGTTGTCTGTGTGATAAATGGTGCTGGTGGCGTTCTTCCTGCTTTGTGGAAGCTTGGGGCTTTATTCTGCCTCTTCAGCCTCTTTCTCCATGCGCTAAAAGTGGGATGCTCTACCTTGGTGTTGGCTTTGCTTGCGTAGGGGTGTGCTGTAGAAAAGGACCCCAAGTACAACCCTGGGGCTCTGATAAAGGATTATATCCACTTAAAAAGGGGGTCAGAAGGCTTATCCCAAGGAAAATGGGGTGATCCTGCCTCTCACAAGGCATTGGATTTGAGCCCTAAAAGCTCTCATCTTCTCAGGACCAGATGTGATGGGGGAGTAAAGGAAGCATCCCTGGCGTGTTTGTGCTTAACTTGCTGCAGGAGCATCTTCTGCTGAGCAGCAACTGCAGATGCTCGCTGCCAAACATCTGTATCCCTCCTTATTCCTGCAGGGAAATGGGATCGCATCGCTTCCTGGTCCTCACCAACTGAAACGAATGGGGAGCGGGATAACTGGGAGCATCCTTTAGGTGGGCCAAGAGCTTGGGGACTTCTTGGCCTTGCTCTTCAAGCGCTGCTCTTTCCATCTCTTGACCCCTATGATCAGCCCTTGACCCTTATCTTCCACCATTGCCCTGTGTTTTCAGCTGGTTCTGATTCCAATCGCAGCTTCCTCTGCATGACAAAGCATGGAAGAGGAGCAAAGCACCCTCCCTATTGTGGAGACCAGGAACTAAAGGCTTGGAGCAACAGGGGGTTGCTTGCTTTTGTTGGGGCAATGAAGCCTAGAGATGCTGGGAGAGCTCGAGCGCGTTTATGGCTGGGTCTGTTATGGCTGCGCTGTTGGAACAGAGATTTCAGGTCTTATTCTCTGCATGTGTCCATCAATAAACGCCTATGAACATGAGGATGGAGGAGACGGGCTTGTTACAGCATCAGCTTTAATGATACCCCCTTTGTAGCTCACCAAAGGGCCGAGTTCTCTTAAGGAAATGCTTGTGTGAGCTTAAGGGGGGGTCAGCCTTTAGGTATTTACGTGAGGCTTCGATTTGGCACATCGGGAAGAGCAAGAGGATGCTTTCCTCCGGGTCTCATCCTGCCCTGGGGCACTGGGGTTCCAATGGGATGCAGTGATTTGGGGGGTTTCTTCTCCTCCCGCAGGTCCAGGAAGAGAGGAAAACAGAGGGAAAACCATGAGGATAACGGTGTTGTGGGCCCATCAGCTCCTCGGGCATACAAAGGAGACCTGCTGTCCTTTTGGCTTGGCTCTCATTGAATCCTATGGTCCGAGGGTGGGAAGAACGCCGCGTCGCGCTGCACCATGCAATGAGAGCCCCTCTTTGCCCTCTCTCCAGCTGGGTTTAAGCTTCAAATACCCCTTTAAACTCCAAACAGCCTCTTTCGCCCTCTCCCAGCTGGAGGGAGGCAGTTTATTACACAGAAGGAAGGGATTCCATTGCATTGGAATCACCTGCATTGGCAAATCAAATCCAGCACTGCCGGGCCGTAATGCCTCAAGGATGCCCTTCGCGTTCTTTTCTCCCTTCCCAGTCGCTCCCAATGGAATTCCTGCCCTTGTTGTTGTGGTTTTTTTTTTTTTTTTTTTGGAATTAGGTATAGAAAAGTGCAAAAAAAAAAGAAGCCATAAAATCCCTCCAGAAAATACTCAGATGGGAGGAAAACGTAAAGAAACAGATGGTGCTTTTATAACATAGCATCTTCTGGAGCGAGCGAGTTTTCACTACAACACTCCCCTGGTGCAGAGAAGCTTCCCCATCGGATCCTTCAGGTTTCAAAGTGTTATTTTGGGGTGAAAAGCCTCCTTTTTCGTCAAGAGAAGGCCCCAGCACTAGACTGATGTGAGAGGCACTCGCTGTGCCATGGCCAGGGCCCTGGGGCTGCCTCTTCTGAAGCACAAGCTGGCTCCTGCTGTTATTGCTCATGATTCAGCTGCTCCCTGCCAGCCTGCACCGCGCTTGAGGGATCATTCTCCTTGGCAAGGAAGGGATTTTTCCCTCTTCTTGGAGGAGGGAATTGCAGGCGGAGCTGCTCGGGATGGGTTGCAGCAGGGCAATGGGCTCAGCTGCTGCACACATGGAGATGGGGGGACCAGAAGGAAGGAGACCAGGAAAACCAAGCAGTGTTTGTGACTCTGGGCTCGATTTCAGGGTGGCAGCAGCAAGATCCTCAGCGTAAGGATATGGAGATGCTGGAGCGGGTCCAGAGGAGGCCTTGAGGATGCTCTGGGGCTGGAGCAGCTCCCATTGGAGCCAGGCTGAGCACATTGGGGCTGGGGGAGAGAAGCTGCGTGGGGAGCTCAGAGCAGCTCCCAGGGTCTGAAGGGGGCACAAGGATGCTGGAGATGGGACCTTCATCAGGGATTGGAGCCATAGGACAAGGGGTGATGGGTTCCAACTGGAACAGGGGTTGTTCAGGTTGGACATAAGGAAGTGAGGGCACTGGGACACTGGAATGGGTTGGATGGAGAAGGTTTGGATGCCCCATCCCTGGCGGTGTTCAAGGCCAGCTTGGATGAAGCCTTGGGTGGCTTGGTCCAGCACGAGACATCCCTGCCCATGGCATCGGGTTGGAACTGGGTGATCTCCAGGTGCTCTCCAACCCAACCCATTCCATGATTCTATGCTATGAGGATCCCCCCGTGGCCCTGTCACTCCTAACTAACAATGTGTTCTTCACTATTGCCTCTCGCTGTGTCTTGCCCCCTTTTCTCCCTCCTGCATCCTCCATTTCGTTTGCTGCTTCTCAGCTTTTAGTTGTTCCAATCCACACACTTGAGGTATAACCTGGAGGTGATGCCTTGAGCACAGAATCATGCCATGGTTTGGCTTTGAAGGGCCCTCGAAATGCCTGATCCAATGAGCACGGGTATCTGGAACTGGATCAGCGCGCTCACATCCCCATCCAACCTCACCTTGAGCCCTTCCGGAGATGGGCTTTGCTCCTCCTACTTCAAGCCTTTTGGCCAACGCTGAGTCGGTGGCAAAGCTGAGGGAAGGCAGATCACCATCCACCACCCACCATCCACCACCCACCACCCACCACCCACCCACCCACCATCCACCACCCACCACCCACCACCCACCATCCACCATCCACCACCCACCACCCACCACCCACCACCCACCACCCACCACCCACCACCCACCACCCACCACCCACCATCCACCACCCACCACCCACCACCCACCCACCCACCATCCACCACCCACCACCCACCACCCACCACCCACCACCCACCATCCACCACCCACCACCCACCACCCACCACCCACCACCCACCATCCACCACCCACCATCCACCATCCACCACCCACCATCCACCACCCACCATCCACCACCCACCATCCACCATCCACCACCCACCACCCACCATCCACCACCCACCACCCACCACCCACCACCCACCACCCACCATCCACCACCCACCACCCACCACCCACCACCCACCACCCACCACCCACCATCCACCACCCACCATCCACCATCCACCACCCACCATCCACCACCCACCACCCACCACCCACCACCCACCATCCACCATCCACCATCCACCATCCACCACCCACCACCCACCATCCACCATCCACCATCCACCACCCACCATCCACCATCCACCACCCACCATCCACCATCCACCATCCACCACCCACCACCCACCATCCACCACCCACCATCCACCATCCACCACCCACCATCCACCACCCACCATCCACCACCCACCACCTACCATCCACCACCCACCACCCACCACCCACCACCCACCACCCACCATCCACCACCCACCACCCACCACCCACCACCCACCACCCACCACCCACCATCCACCATCCACCACCCACCATCCACCACCCACCACCCACCATCCACCACCCACCATCCACCATCCACCATCCACCACCCACCACCCACCATCCACCATCCACCATCCACCACCCACCACCCACCATCCAAGCCTGACCAACAGCCATCTCCAGGGCTGTGCTTGCAGCAAGCTGTTGGTCACCTTGTGGGTACCTTGAAGTCTGTGTGTGCTCCCCCTTCATCTCCCTGCGGATGGGACATGGCCACGGTGCTGCTCCATTCCCCTCTCCTCCCCTGAAATAGAGGCTTAAAAGGCTCAAAGGTAGGGATTTGCCTCTGCATTGAGCCTAAAGAGATGCTGGGAATCAAACCTCAGTGTGCTGCTGCTCTGGCATCAAAGGTACAGGGTGATTGCCATAGCATGGACCACAAGCAGCTCAATAGGGGATGAAGAACTGAGGTTTGCGAGCCCCGTGCTGGAGCTCGTCGAGGTCCTCGCAGCGGCGATGCACACTTGATGGTGATGCGAGGCAGCAGCTTTGCTTACGCCCTGCCCTCTTCAAAGACAAGAGGGGAGCATCCTTACGCTTGCACTTCTGCTTCATTGGTGCTCATTGGGTGCCCACTCCTCAATCAGCGCCTTGGGGTGAAGCGGGAGATGCTCGGCCACCGCGCAGCCGCTTTCCTTCCAATTCCTTCCCTTCTCTTCCCTTCCCTTCCCTTCCCTTCCCTTCCCTTCCCTTCCCTTCCCTTCCCTTCCTTTTTTCCTTTCCGCTTCCCTTCCCTTCCTTTGCCCTTCTCCCTTTCACAAGGGACTTGATTGGATCGGGAATGTCATGGAAAACCGACGTGCTGGAGAAAGCCGGGAATTAAAGGAGTTATCTTTGAGGTCATTCCTGGCCTATTTCAGCGTGCAATGGGGCTCTTGGTCCCTCTGTTTGCTGGGCACAATCAGAGCCTTTCCCACTTAATTTCATGGTAAGGAAGTTGAGGGCTTCCCGACCCTGCTTTGCCAAGCGGTTTTCCTTTTACCTTCAGTTTTCCAGCTGGCTGCACCTTCCGGTCTGATAAACACGGATATAAATCACGTCCTTTTCAGGTGCTCTTTTACCTTTTTTCTGCCTCAAAATGCAGAGAATGGGGTTTTTTTTGCCGCAGGCAAAAAGGAGGATTAAAGGAGGAAAAGGGAGCAAACACTTGGATGCAGATGGGAAAAAGGGGGAGAAAGCAGCAGCAGTGCCTTGGGAATGAGGGAATCTGCACCAAAGCATCATCTTTGACCTGGGTAGAGCTTGGACCGGAGTTCTTGTTAGGAAGAGCCGTAACGAGCACCACGGTCGCGCTCTGTAGTTTCCTACATAGGGATGTAAGGAAGATTCCTCATCCCATGATCCCAGCACATCCTTAAACATAAGGAAAGAGCTGATCTAAGCTTCAAGGCTCCTGGGTGGTGTTTGCCTCTTTATTGCTGCCTTGAAACCCTGTATTCTTGCTGTGGAGTAAATCAGGCTTTGGGGGTCAAGAACTTGGATGCTGCCAATAGGAAACATCAAGACCAAAGGCAGTGTCCACTCAGACCGATGTTAAGAGGGATTTTATCCCATTATTCCTATCGCTTGCAGCACTAGAGTGGAGTTTATCCCCATTGGGAACGTGGGGCATCAGCCTCCGCCTCGCTCCGCGCAGCACCAGGCTTCGGTGTTTCGGAGGCGGAAGGCAGGGATGCGAAGGCAGGAATACTAAGGAAGCCCGGCGATCCCGAGGGATGCAGCTGGGGATGGATCCGAGGAACGCTGACCTACTTTCCCCTCCGCCTGCACGTCTTCAAGGCAGCCACATCTGCCGCAGCAGGAGCGCTCGTGGGTGAGGTGATGGATGCAGTGCGCGAGATGCAGAAAGGGGGGGCAATAAAGGGGGTTGCGTTATCCCATAGGCATTTTTTGCTGCTTGATGGGGGTTCCCCCCACCACCACCACCTACTTTTGGGCCACTTTCTCCTTTTCCACCCATTCTTGGTTCCAAAAGAGAATGCAGGCAGAGCAGCACCATCCCCTCCCCATTAAACCCACAATAAAGCAACGTGCCGCAGCGCAAGACCAAGAAGAACTGAGATTAAGCCGGCCATAGCTTTGCCCTGTGGGCTTGGTGATGGGAGCCTTCACCATCCCAGCAGCAAGTGGTACAAGGGCAGTAGATTGGGTTCTGCGTCAGCACAGGAGAAGCATGGACATCAGATTGCTTCCAGCATCCAAAGGGGGCTACAAGGATGCTGGAGATGGGATCTTCGTCAGGGGATGGAGCGATGGGACAAGGGGTGATGAGTTCAAGCTGAAACAGAGGAGATTCAGGTTAGATCTAAGGAGGAAGTTCTTTATCATGAGGGTGCTGAGGCACTGGAATGGGTTGCCCAAGGGTGCCCCATCCCTGGCCAGGTTGGCCTAGTGTGAGGTGTCCCTGCCCATGGCATTGGGTTGGAACCGGATGCTCTCCAGGTTCTCTCCAACCCAAACCATTCCATGTGTTCCCTTTTGCCGTTAGCCCGGGGTGATGCGCTCATGGGCTGCTCTTCTTGCTCTTTGAGGGGGGGAAGAGGTTGGGGTCGGTGCCTGCTGCTTCTTCTTCATCTTGTCATCTGCCGGCTCTCACTGTTGCTCTCCTCTTGAGCCTATTCTATCCCTGTTAATTACACACTCATTCCCTGAGTAAATGAAGCAATTAGTGCGTGGTATAAACAGGGCGAGCGTGCAGCTGGAATACTAACGAAGCTGAGCGGAGGTTGTCTCTTTGCTTGTGCCCTTTGGTGACCACGCGCTCTCTTGGTGATGGGGGCCAAGGGAAACAGTGGCCCCTGTTCCCCATTTGTGTTCCAGGATGGATGGTGACTTCTCCATCAGGTGATAGACATCCCTATGCACCCCTCACGTCTAAACCTGCTCACCCTGCTATGGTGTGGCTGTGTCATAAAGGAGGTGGAAGAGCTGTCCTTTGGCTATGAGGGTTATGCTTGGTCTATGTAGTCTTCTAGTATGGTCTATGGTCTTCTAGCCTTGGTCTATGTAGTCTTCTAGTATGGTCTAGTATGGTCTATGATCTTCTAGCCTTGGTCTATGTAGTCTTCTAGTATGGTCTAGTGTGGTCTACGGTCTTCTAGCCTTGGTCTATGTAGTCTTCTAGTATGGTCTAGTGTGGTCTATGGTCTTCTAGCCTTGGTCTGTGTAGTCTTCTAGTATGGTCTAATACGGTCTATGATCTTCTAGCCTTGGTCTATGTAGTCTTCTAGTATGGTCTAATACGGTCTATGATCTTCTAGCCTTGGTCTATGTAGTCTTCTAGTATGGTCTAATACGGTCTATGATCTTCTAGCCTTGGTCTATGTAGTCTTCTAGTATGGTCTAATACGGTCTATGATCTTCTAGCCTTGGTCTATGTAGTCTTCTAGTATGGTCTATGATCTTCTAGCCTTGGTCTATGTAGTCTTCTAGTATGGTCTAATACGGTCTATGATCTTCTAGCCTTGGTCTATGTAGTCTTCTAGTATGGTCTAGTGTGGTCTATGGTCTTCTAGCCTTGGTCTATGTAGTCTTCTAGTATGGTCTAGTATGGTCTATGGTCTTCTAGCCTTGGTCTATGTAGTCTTCTAGTATGGTCTAGTGTGGTCTATGATCTTCTAGCCTTGGTCTATGTAGTCTAAACAGGAGGGGTTGCCTTTGGGGCAGCTTGAGCTGTTGCATTCAGCGTGGTAGACAGTGGTTGAACTTGGAATGAATACTGTCATTTGTCTTCACTGAGTGCAGAGCTGGCTTTCCCCATCTGGATTCCATAGGACACTCACCCTTCCCAGCTCCCAAGACTGGGAATTGCCTTCACACTTGTACTTTACACAGCTCTTAATGCTTGCCCTCACCTTTCGTTGTCTAAATCCATGGTGCAAGTCTTTGTGCCTGGAGATCCAATGGGAAAAATGGCTTTAGAGGGTCAAGAATTTGAGCTACCCAAAGCTCTTCTCTTCTATGGGATGGGGGTTGCTGTCGTGTCTTGGTCCCTATGGACTTCAGAGCTGGTATGATTGAACCAGGGACGCCATAGAACGGTTTGGGTTGGAAAAGACCTTAAGATCATCTCGTTCCAACCCCCACCAGAAGCCTCCTCAACTTAGTTTTGACCTTAAAAAACCCAAAAAGAACTCAAAAAAATAAGAACTTTTAACCCCCCAAAAACTTCTTCTGAGAAGAATTCAGGAGGGTTTGGGGTTGGTTTGGTTTTGAGGCCTCTACGAGGTCTACAGAGCTGCAATGTGGCTGGGACAAAGTGAACCATGAGAGGCTGGAATAAAGTGGCTGAGATTGGATGGATGGATGGGAGGGTACCAGGGTTTCGGGATGCTTTTGGCCAAGTTGAGGCTCTTTGTGTGTGGTCACCTTGAGGATGGCATCGATTTGCACCTGAATCACGCTGCTTGCTGATGTGCATGACACGGAGGGGGGTTTGGGGGTTTGGTTGCCATGGATCTGGAGCTGCTGATTCTAGCTGCCACCGATAGAGCAGGTAATGGGCTTTTCACTGTTAACAGCTCCATGTGGTTGCTTATTGCTGAGGCACCAGGCTACCAGCAGAAAGGAGAGGGGCAAAGCATGCCCCACGGCTCACTGCTGTCCCTGCCAAGTGCTTGCTGAATAGCACCGATGCCTTTTGCATCCCTCGGAAAGCAGCGACTCCAGTCCTTGCCCTTCCCCACCTTTCCTCTCTTGACCTCCCTGTTAAAGACAGCAGCATTAAACCCAAAGGGATCTTGGCACCCGTTGGCAAGGAGTTTACCTGACTCAGCTCAAAGGGCATCTAATAGGGAGACGTGAGAAGCAGCGCGGGGCAAACAGCATCAATCCATTAAATCACTGCGTCACAGTCATAAACCGACACTGCTCCCGCTCTGCGAAAGGGAACGTGGGATTCAAATGGAAGTGGGAAAAAGCCCTCAGTTTCTCACTCCTGGTGGGATCATCCCGCTTTCTGCCCTGCTTTAAGTGGGCTTCATTTCCACCGCGCATCGTTCACCTGCATTGGACGGGAGCTCTGATTTACAGGAGGGGAATGCAAATGCGTTCTATGCAAACGCATTTTGCTTTCAATCCCGCTGGAAACCGTCCCTGGGGACTTCCAGCAAGTTCTGGGTGTGCTTATGCAGAACTCTGATCATGGAATCCTTTAGGCTGGGGGAGACCTTTAGGATCATGGAAGCCAAGTGTTAATCCAGCACTGCCCCTGCTTGAAACTGCCTCCCAACAAACAAAGTCTACGCAGGGGCTCTTAAACGTGCAAGGGTTTTAGAGCTCTGTCTATATAAAGTTATATAATACATATATATAGATATATAAATGTATATTTGTACATATATCAAGTTAAATCACTATATATAGTTATATGAAGTTATATAACTGTATAGATGCAAATATAGTTCCCTGCTGCAGCATCCCGTGGTGGTCCTCACTGATGCTCCCTTTCAGCTTGAAAGCAGCCAGGAATACGTAAAATGAAGCCAGAAATGGGATTAATCCCTATTTCTGTGGCTGTTTTAAGCTTCTTGTCATTCATTGTCTGATCTCATGGTCCCTCGAGGGGCCAAGATGAAGCCATGCTAAGAAGACACAACAGGAGGAAGGTGCAGCAAGCATCCTTTGGCGCGTCTTAGAGGAGCTTTCTCTCCCCTGGATCTAAGCTACGCCTTGGATGCCATCGCTTCTCTTCTTCCTTCAAGGGAGCCACAGACCTTTGCATTTGGAGCCTATTCCCACGCTTTAGGTAGAGCCGTGGTGGAATTCCAGGTGGAAAACTCACCCCACATCACCCAACGTGGGCGTTCGAGCATCTCTGCTCCCCCACCCTCTATGGATGCATCAGAGGTTGGCTGAGTTCAGGAGGGTGCCCCAGGCTTGGGAAAGGATGCCAGGAGCTGTTCTCTGCTCTGGGATGGCTTTGGGATGGATTCTTCCTTGCTGGATGTGCATCTGTGCTCTGATTTCCCTGCTCTTTGCCTTTATCAAGCGCTTGCTTCCAGTCTCCCTTGGGAAGCTTTGTGATGCTCAGTGCCTTCATCCCAGCGACCCGGTGGCCGGTTCTCCCTTTGAGCTGCTTTATGCATGAGGCGATGCTTACCAGAGCCTTTCCCCACCTTCCCATTGCGGCGCTGCCTCCATCCCCTGGGATAATGGCAGGCGGAGGCTGCTTTCGGGTCTGCTCTTGGCACACAAAGCTGAGCTCCAGCTCATTGGGATGCATTTGATGCTTCACCCCCCCAGCGAGCTCCTTTCCCTTTGATCTCCAAGCAATTAATTCCGTCCTTCAGCATCTCATCCCCCCGACTGAACTGCTTCCAACGGCGCTAAATCCATGCCTTCTTCTTATGGATCTGGTGGTGTCCCCAGTGCCACCGTGTCCCATCACTCGGATGCTTCAAGCCCCTTTGCCCCCCCAAGCCAGAAGGGCTGTGAAGATGAGGACGCTCTTGGCACATTGACAAGAGACCTTCAAGATGGGGGTTGCTAAGCAACAGAAGCCATAAAGTGCCCCCTAAGGATGGGGCAGCAGGTAGGCAACATGAAGACCCTCTATCGTTGGTAAAGACTCGCTATCTGGACCCTCATTTGGGGAAGGACTCACCATTTTGGGGCAGGAACCCACTGTTTTGGGGCAGGAAGAGCCTCAATTTCCAGCAGCAGTTAATATCGCTGTGGTCATGACTTTGAGAGGCACAGCAGTGATGCCTTGGTCAAGCCAAGAGCTGCTTCTGGTCCTCTTTTAAGAGGGGAATAGGGAAAGCCTGAGGAATCAAAGGTGCCTTGGGTTTGTGCCCCTTTACGCCACAGAAGAAAGGGTCCTTCAGGATGAAACCCCACCAGAAGCCACTCTTCTGATGGACATCAACTTCCTGGACCCAATTGGGATCAGAGTAGAACGAAATCAGCCGTGGAGAATGGGAATCTCTGGCTTGGTAGACTTGCTCCTATTGACTTGCATCCCTTTGCCAGTGCGGATGGGACAAATGGGCTTAGGAAGGGAACGTAGCAACGTAGAGCAGCGAACCCAATGGGGCTCGGAGCATGATTTAGGTGTATTCAGCCCTCTGGGTCTCTAAGGTTTGGGCTGGTTTAGTTTGAGTGGGGCTTTGGCTTGGATGCGGTCAATGAGATGCCCTTGGGCAATAGCCCCCCTGCTAAGGCTGTTTCGTCAGCAAACCATGGGTGAAGGAGGGAGAACTGTGGGCTCTGCTCACGCCGTGCCCATCAGAAAGGGGCATTTCATTTCCTCCCTCTTTTCCCCACCTATGTTGGCAACAGCCAAACCACAAAGGCTTTACCAAAGGGCTCAATCGGAAGAGATCCAGGTCTTGCCTTTGGCTAAATCACACAGTGAGTTAATAGGAAGCGTCTATAGACATTTGTGAGTAATTAAGCAGTGATTTATGACCGTGCCCCGCGTGCCTGGTAGTGAATAGCACTGATTTCTCCCCCAAACCCAGCTTTTTCCACACTTTTCCCCCTACGGATGAGGGAAACATCCCGGAAAGCTGAACAAGAGCGTCCCTTGCTTGGGATTGGCAGGGGAGGATGAGAAGAGGGGGGTGAGTTTGCAGCCCGAGCGCTGGGGTTGGCACAGGAATGGTGTTTTTAGAAGGAAGCGCATGGAAATGGCTGGGGAGATGGATGGGAGGGGGGGAAACGCCATCTGTTTCACCAACAGCAACACAAAGGAGGAGGAATAGGGCTTGGAGTCAAGGGGAAAACGTGGTGTAAGAGGTTTGGGGGCAAGGAAAGCAGGAATCTTACCTCCAGACTTGCTTATATGGACCTGGTAGGTTGAATAGGGCTGTCTTATGGGGGAGATGGGTTATCAGAGCAATGAATCACCTATTATGTCTTAATGCTCATCACCCCCTCAATATAGGAAGGGGGCTCAGGTACAGGCAGGCTTCCTATAGAGAAATACCTGAGTCCATCACCCCTGTTTAGGGAGGAATTCAGGCTGCAGCGTGTTGCTATAAGCCTATTTCCCATCACAGCACCTAATTTGCCACTCCTGTGTATTAAACCCTCAAGTGCGAGCCTAAACGGAGGCATCGCTCTGTGAATTTTCCATTCCCTGCCCGGAATCAGGCCCGTTTCTGCTCCAGTTGTGTTCTTGTTCTCAGGGTGCACGTGAGCAGTGATTGACCCCCCTTTGTGAGCTGAACCTGCACCCCTTGCCCTCCTCACGGCCACGCAGGACGCTCCGGGGCAGGCTGTGGAACACGGTGTGCATGGAGTTGGGACATGCACGACTGATGCTCATCACCCCGGCATCTGGTTTATTCCTTGCCTTTAAGTGGCCTCTCCGTGCTCTTCCCAAGCTCCTTCCTTGCCAGCAGCTGATGCTCTTGGAAGAGCTCGGGATGATGGAAGAGGGGAGCTTAATGCCTGGAGGACCTTTCCCAGCGATGCTCAGAGCAAGGCCCAAGGGTCCTGTGCATGGGAGCAGGGAGGCGGATCCAGGGATGCGAAGCAGCATCCCAAGCTTCCGTGGTGCGGTGCCAACGTGGGGCTGGTGCTGGATGCTGTTTGCACGCTGAGGAGTTGGCGCCTTGCTCCTCTTTGCTTGGCAGCTCGGCCTCATCACTGGGTTGTGCTGCAGCACGTTTGTCCTGCCTGGAGGAGGTGACAGGAGCTGTGGGGAGAACAGAGGAGCCAAATCCATAGGGATAACAGCAGCCAACTCAGCAGCATCCCCTTCACTGTTCACTGAAGAACAGGCAGGAAAGGAAGGGCTTTAAGGCTCAGATTGAAATCCAATGTCATGTCCTATAGCATCAAGAAGGTCCCCAACTTTTCCTTTTCCAGCTGGAAGCTGATCCCATCCCTTATCCAAAGCCCCTCTCCGGGTTTCCTATAGCCCCTTTAGGCACTGGAGCTGCTCCAGAGCTGGATGCAGGAGTGCAGGGGGGGTTCAGTGCATTGGAAGCATCTCCCGGCCTTTCCTGCATCCCTGTACTCGGGATGTGCCAAAGGCTCACACTGCTCCCAGTCTCTGGAGCTGTGCTACAAGCATCAGTAGGAGCAGCAATTGCAATGCCAAGGATGCACCAACTGCTTTCGCGTATGGTTTCCATCTCTGCATGGTTTCCATCTCTGCATGGTACCCACCTCTGCATGGTATCTGCCTCTGCATGGTACCCACCTCTGCATGGTCTTCATCTCTGCATGGTACCCACCTCTGCATGGTATCTGCCTCTGCATGGTACCCACCTCAGCGTGGTCTTCATCTCTGCATGGTCCCCACCTCTGCATGGTCCCCATCTCTGCGTGGTCCCCACCTCTGCATGGTCCCCATCTCTGCATGGTCTTCATCTCTGCATGGTCCCCACCTCTGCATGGTCCCCATCTCTGCACAGTCCCCACCTCTGCATGGTCCCCACCTCTGCATGGTCCCCACCTCTGTATGGTCCCCATCTCTGCACAGTCCCCACCTCTGCATGGTCCCCACCTCTGCATGGTCCCCACCTCTGCATGGTCCCCATCTCTGCATGGTCTTCATCTCTGCATGGTCCCCACCTCTGCATGGTCCCCATCTCTGCACAGTCCCCACCTCTGCATGGTCCCCACCTCTGCATGGTCCCCACCTCTGCATGGTCCCCACATCTGCATGGTCCCCACCTCTGTATGGTCCCCACATCTGCATGGTCCCCACATCTGCATGGTCCCCACATCTGCATGGTCCCCATCTCTCCATGGTCCCCACCTCTGCATGGTCCCCATCTCTGCGTGGTCTTCATCTCTGCACGGTCCCCACCTCTGCACGGTCCCCACCTCTCCCTGAGGGCAGCAGCAGGTAAGAACCCAGCCCAAAAGGATGCTGCCAGCCCCATGGGCATCTCCCATGGAGGCAGCCTCGAGCCCTCCTCTCCATACCTGGGAACAGATGCTATTTCTGGGAGCTCGGCAGCTAAACATAGCCCAGCTCCCTGCATCAACCGAGCTGCCAGCTCCTTGATTTATGGGAGCAGCAGCTCCTGCTTAATGAGAGCAGTTGGGAGGCTGCCAGCCCGCAGCATATGTGGAAACGGGTCCTTTGGAAGCAGGGGGGAAGATGGGAAGGGGGATGCTGAGTGCTTGGCAAGGCAGGTTTGAGGCTCTCTCCTGCCTTCCCAACCCCCTGCCCTGTTAAGAGTGCTCTGGATGCACTGAGGGATGAGCAGGGATAAACGGGAATGGGGTTGTCTTACCCAAGGGATGCTCCTGCTCTTCCAGGTGGGGAGAAGGGATACAGGTGCTTATCTCCCCATAGATGTCCTATAGGATCATCCAATCACAGAATGGAAAGGACCTGAACATCATCCATGGGCAAGGATGCCTCACACTGGACCTAGTGCCACGTTAAACCATGTTAAACAGCCACAGGGATCCATTGCCATGCCCTGCTTCCCTATGCTCTAGTCCAGGGGCCAGCAGCATGGATGCGAATTCACTTCCATCCCTTTACACCCGGATCCTCGTCGCCTGCAGCTTGCACTTTCCATGCAGGAAGTGATGGCCTAGAGGATGGAGCTGGGGTGAGAGGCGTCTCCCTCATTTCCAGCTTTGAGGAATCCCCTCGGATGCTGCGTTTCAATGGATGCCGATATCCCAGGAGCAAGCAAAAGGCTGTTTTGAGCAATGAGCCCCATTGTCTCTCCTGTTAAGTACCATCACTAACGATGCAGAACGGAAGCAATCCATCCAAACATGGGAATTACACGGGATGAGTTGGATGCTTTGGATCAGGGATGACGAGGAGCCAGATCCAAGCACTGGAGGCAACATCCAAAGCTTCTTCCTTTATCAAAGCACATATTTACTCTGTGTAGGCCCAAGGGCTGCTTGCAGCTCCCAGGCGAAGGAGCAGGGAATGGATCCACGTCTATGCGGCACATCCACGTTTATGGAGGGGGTTTTGGGAGCTTCCTTGCTCCAAAGCAGTTTGCCCTGGAGAAGAAGCTTTTATGGAGCTATCACAGCGCTGGTACAGAGCCCTGTGCAACAGGCAGTGCTCAAGCTCATGGTTGCACGAGGCTAAGTGCAAAGCAAAGGGTGGATGTGAAGGCCTGAGAACACTGAACTGTGCTTCCATACCCCTGCTGAGGCAGTAAATTGCCTGCAGTGATTTAATGAGCTCGGAGCAATTCCCATCCATCGCTGCTCCTCCCTACTAAAAGCCACATAAATGGGATTTTCCCACATTCCCACTTTCCCGTGGAGGAGAAGAGGAGGAACAAATCCCCCTGGGAAGCTCGGGGCTCCCCCGTGGGTTGGAATTGCACGGGCTTGGGGTTTACCCCTTAACAGGGCACTGCGCAGCTGAGCCGTCCCGTTTGGGCTGCATCCCTAAGGCGCCGGGATGCTGCCGCCTGGCTGGGTACCATCGGGATGCACAGGAGGATGCTGGGTTAACTGTGGGCAACAGAGCCCTCCCTCTCGGCCTTGCTGTGGCAGAAAGGGGCACGAGGGCAGGATGGCTCAGCTCAGACGTATTGCTTATCTTTTTGATAGCATAGCTTTTAGATTTCTAGTGTATTTTTATATTGATATATTTATATTATCTTTATATTTTATATTATTATATTCATAGATTTTTATTTCGATTTCATATGTATATTTTTACATCTATTGTGTAATTTTATATCACATAGTATATATTACTTTTTTATATTTATGGTATATATTTATAGATGGAATTTACCTGGAGTTCTGGGTGTAGATAGATAGATATATAGATAGATATAGAGGTAGATATATAGAGATAGGTAGATAGATATAGATAGAGAAGGGTAGATAGATATAGAGATACATATAGATAAATATAGATACAGAGATAGATATAGACAGACAGATAGATAGAAAAGATGCTGAGATAGATAGATAGATAGATAGATAGATAGATAGATAGATAGAAAAGATGCTCCCAAAGCAGTAGGGAAGAAGAGCCTGAAAACAGGGATATTCCTGGGCAAAAGCAGGGGATGCCTTTCCCCTTTTCCTTCTTTCCACCTTTCTTAATCTGTGCTCAGCTCAAGGAAGAAAGAGAATTCAATCGAATGGAATCAGAGAGAGAAAAAAGGAGGAGAGGGGAAAACCCCAGTGAATTCTTTATTGAGCTTTCATTGCAAGCACGGTTCCAGATGGGCTCTGAAGATGGGGAGGGCGGAGGGGTTTGCTCCTCTGCCAGCACCAAATCCAAGCCAAATCCAGCCTTTTTCCACCACCTTTTCCTCCCATATCCAGAGGGCACAGAGGGCTGAAATGAGGCTCTACCCTGCACCTCCCTTTAAGTGAGAGGCCAGCACCATCCTGTAGGTGACTTCCTGAGCCCAGCCCAAAGCAAAACCATTGCAGCTTCCTCGGACACACTTGGGTCATGCAGGGAGCTGGAACTAGATCATCTTAAGGTCCTTTCCACCCCACCCCATCCTATGAGACCCTATGATAATCCACCCTCCTAAAGGGCATGGCAAAGAGTTGGGGCTCCTGTAGCCTACAACAGCGAAGCCAGAGCCAGCTGATGGCTGTTGCCATGGCACGAGCATCTCCATCCCACCTCGCTGCCATAGCAACAGGGACTCACTCGGACCATCATCCCCCTATCAACACCACTAAACTGGGGGGCACAGCTCTCCCCGTACCCCCAAAGTGGGCTGGGACGGTGCTGAGCTAAGGCCCAGGCAGCTAAAGGACTGAATTAAGACCCCGACTCAATGGATGTGCTCAGGCAATCACCTCAAAGGAATTGCTGCCAGTGGAACTCCCTGCACCCAGCAGGGATTCAGGACAGATAAAGGCCAGCACGAAGGGGAGGGCACCCTGGAGTCACTGGGAGGGAAAAAGGGGAAGAAAGGGAAGAAAACCCATTTAGAAAGGAGAAAAGGGGACAGGAAGCACTCAGCATCCTTCCACTTGCATCTCTTCCCCCTCTTTTACAGCCAAGACCCTGCTCCTGACCCTGCTTGAGCCCGACACAGCACAATAATCAATGCATTTTAAATGCCTCTGCACATCCCTGTCCTTGTGGGATTTGCTTCCACAGGGCACAAGGGGGGGGATTTGCCTTTCTCCAGGCTTTTCCAGCCCCAAAACCATCGGAGCCAGCCCCAACTCCTGAGGCTTTCCGACATCAAGGCGGCATCCCCTCACTGTGCATCCCAAGGGATGCTCAGGTCACTTGTTAGTAAGATCTGGGGGGGGAGTTGGGACTGGTTCTGAGGCTTGGTGGTGGTAAAGTCGTGGCACAGACCCCTCTGATGCTCTTCCCATAGCATACAGGAAGGAAAGGAGATGAGGGAGGGATGAGTCTGGTATTGGAGTGCCACCCACTGGCTATGCTGCACCAGGCAGCATCACAGGCAGAAAACAGCCCCAAGACCACCCAACCCCCCCCCCCCCGGCCTGCAGACACCTAAGGGGAGCCCCAACCTCCAAACCAGAGTTCCCCCAACTCTATTCATTTACCAGGGGGTGAAATTGGGGTGCCCCCCCCAGCTGAGGACACCCAAGAGCATCCATGCTGAGCCACAGGAGCCACCAGAACACCCCTAAAGCACCAAATCCAGCCACACTCACCCAACAGCCATAGGGTTGGCAGTGCTGGGGGGGGTGTTCCTGCTGTTCGGGGGGGGTCTCCTGGCTTTTCCTTTGGGATAAGGGGGGGGATCCCGGTGGCACCAGCCCGGTCAGAGGTGTTGCTTCTTGTGGCGCAGGATCTCGGTGGGGGTGAAGGTGAAGTCCTGCTGGCAGATGTCACAGTGGTAGGGCCGGTGGAGGGCTGAGGCTTTGGATGAGCTCTCGGCTGCTTCTTCTGGGGGGGCTGTGGGGAAAAAGAGGGATCAGGAAGGGATCAGGGCACTCCTGAGGAGAAGGACTTGGGGTGCTGCTGCTTTGGGGTGTGCTTGAGCCCAGAACCCCCTCTATGTGCTGGGCTGCATCAGTAGGAGCATGAGCAGGTCCAAGATGATGCTGCCGCTCTACCCTGCTCTGCTGAGACCCCACCTGCAGCCCTGGGTGCACTTGTGGTGGCCTCAGCATCAGGAGGACGTGGAGATGCTGGAGCAAGGCCAGGAGGCCTTGAGGATGCTCTGGGGCTGGAGCAGCTCCCATAAGGAGCCAGGATGAGAACATTGGGGCTGGGGGAGAGAAGCTGCGTGGGGAGCTCAGAGCAGCTCCCAGGGTCTGAAGGGGGCACAAGGATGCTGGAGATGGGACCTTCATCAGGGATTGGAGCCATAGGACAAGGGGTGATGGGTTCCAACTGGAACAGGGGTTGTTCAGGTTGGACATAAGGAAGTGAGGACGCTGGCATGAGTTGGATGGAGAAGGTTTGGATGCCCCATCCCTGGCGGTGTCCAGAGCCTTGGGTGACACAGTTTAGCGTGAGACATCCCTGCTCATAGCAGGTCCTTTCCAACCCGTTCCAACCCCAATTCCAATCCAAGCCAGGGGGGAAGCTCACCCTCGGCGGGGGGCCGACAGGAGCTCTCATGGCACATGCGCTCCAGGGGGGTGAAGGGCATGTGCAGCTGGCAGTGGGGACAGGTCCAGAAGCTCCGCAGGCAGTTGCTGTAGAGGTCTGTGTCCATCTGTGGGGCGCAGAGGGGATGCTCAGAGGGATGCAGGAGGAGCAAGGGGGATGGCAAAGGGAGGTACTCACAGCCAGGCAGTTGTAGGTGAGGAAATCAGTGACCCTGTGGCCGCCTTTCACCTCGTCGGGTCTCATCTCCATGCCCTGGAAGAGGCCTGGGAGGTGGGGAGCTGCAGCCACCAGCTGAGGACCAATGTAGAGGTTCTGCTTCTCCAGCCCCGTGAGCTGGTGCAGGCGGTACGGGACCTGCGAGGGGATACAGGGACATCAGGGATGCTCCTGCTCCCCTTTCCCAGCCTCCAAGGTGCTGGAGATGGGGGCAGAGCCATCTGCACTGTGGTCACAAAGGGAATCAAAGCTGGTGAAGGGATGGCGGAGGGAATGATGGGGTTTAGTGTGGAGAAGAGGAGGCTCGGGGGGACCTTCTCACTAAAAGGAGGTTGTAGTGACGTGGGGTTGGTCTCTGCTCCCAATGGATAGGATAGGGGAGGTCGAGATAGATATTGGGAACGATTCCTTCTCCAAAGGGTGCTTGGGCATTGGAATAGGCTGCCCGGGGTAAGGATTGGACTGCATGAGCTTAAAGGGCTTTGCTATGAGTCTATGACGCAGGGATTGCCATCACCTTCTCCTGCAGGAAGTCCAGCAGCCCCCGGCTCAGCACGGACACATCCCGGTTGCTCGGCCGTCGGCCCAGCTCCTCTTCCCCGTTTCCCAGCAGCTGATGGAGGAGCTTTTCCCAGGCAGAGCGGAGCTGCAGGGCCACGGAGAGCAGGCGCACGGCATCGTCCGCATGGGGAATGGTGACCTCCAACCAGCCATCGGCCACCAGCCGGGCACAGTCGGCACTGGTGTCCAGGGACCGGGAGAAGAGCAGGAGAGCCTGGAGGAGGAGCAAAGCCAAGCGCTGGGGGGGGTGAGGAAGGCTTCCAAGGGGGGGTTGGCAGAGGAGGAGGAAGAGGAGGGTGAAGGGCTCACCTGTAAGGCTGGCACCCGCACGCAGTTCACCAGGTAGGGCTTGTTGGTCTCGAGCAGCGAGACGAAGGCGAGGAGCTGGTGGCGGTGGCTCAGCCCCTCCTCAGGGTCTGCAAGGGATCAGAGGTGTCAGAAGCATCCCCAAGCTCTCCCCATCCCCGTCCCCCCCGAGGCTCAGCAACGCCTTCAGCGGACGAGGCAGAGCCAGTTCCTCTGGGATTGGGGTTGTCCTCACCTCTGGCCCCACCACGTTCTGCTTTCTCCTTGTCGTGGAGCAGCTCCGGGCTGGTGGCAAAGACAGAGGTGGGATGAGGCACAACGCCCGCCTTGCTCCTGGTGTGGAAGATCTGCAGCAAGAGGCAAGCGAGCGTTGAGGGACAGCAAGAGGCTGCTGGGGACCAAGGGATGGGGATGGAGCAAGGGCTCAGGACCTGCTCCGAGTCCTTGCGGCTGCCGTTGAACTGGTCGGGCAGAGCCAGCTGCGGGTACAGCCCCCGGCACAGCACCAGCTTGAGCAGGGTGAGCTGGGAGGAGGACAGCACCAAGCTGGATGCGGCCTGGAGCTCACTCACGTCGTGCCGGAGCTTGAACTTGACGTCCTGCAGGCAGGGAATGGGCGTCATGGACCTGGGCCGCCCGCATCCCTCATCCCGGAGAGGAGCCGGAGGCAGGGATCACCTGGATATCGATGCTGCGCTCGCCCTTCTCATGGGAGCCACCATCCTCTTCCTCACCGGAGGAGGCGTCTGCTCCATCCTGCAGCCGCAGCATCTTGCGCTTCCGGCCCTCGGTCTCCGTATGGGAATGCCAGAGCCGGTGCAGCTCCCGGCGTTCCCGGTGCCGGCTCTGCCGGCTGTAGCTGTCGCTGGGCTGGTCGGGAGCATCCTCCAGCAGTTGGTGGTCCCGAAGCAGCTCCTGGGATGGGGCGGAGGGAGAGGGATGGATGGGTTGGGGCCGGATTCCAAAGGCAAATCCCAGCCTTGGATCGGGTCCTACCTGGAATTGGCGCCGCAGGTTGGCAGCCTCATAGAGGCGATTCTCCTCCAAACCCCGCCGCCGGCACCACTTCCGAGAGCTGCTCCCACGCTCCGACTTCACCTGCACCGGGACAGCCCCGCTCAGCACCGGGCAGGGGCACAGCATCCCCAACCCCCCCAAATCCCAAGGGAATCAGCCCCATCCCGAAGCAGGAATCCCACCTGGACCCACTCATTGAAGATGTTGAGCAGCGTCAAGGGGTCCCCGTGGGGGCTCTCGAGGGGCTGCCGGGCCACGGCGCACTCCGGATTGGGGTGCGTGGGGCGCAGGAAGGGGGACGGGACGCTCAGCACCGCTGCCACCGTCAGCGTGGGCTCGGCCAGGCCAAACAGGGCGCCCAGCACCAGCATCTTGCCTGCGGGGTGAGGGCAGGATGGGCAGCGAGGGGTGGGGAGCCCCCTCTCCATGCTCCTCACACCGTCAAAAGGGTACCCCTGGGTTACTCACCCACCACCACATCCACGGGCAGCTGGGCCAGAATGTTCCCAATGGGCGTCAATTGCTCGGCCTCATCCAGGGCTCCTTGGTCCTTCAGGTACCTCACGGCTGTCTCCAGGCTGGAAGAGGGAGGAGGCTCCAGGAAGGGGAAGGTGCGGGGGTCCCCCAGCCCCATGCTCTTCAACTGGAAAAGAACGAGCCCAATGATGACGGGAAGAGCCCCCCCCAAGAGACATCACACTCTGGTGCTTGAGCCGCAGCCCTGATCCCCCCAAATCTCCACCAAGGAGACCCCATCACCCCCATTACCTGCAGCACCAGAGCATCCAGAGCCACTCTCTGGATCTCAGGCACTGGATAGGGAGGAAAGGCATCGTAGTCGGCTTTAGCATAGAGCCGGTAGCAGACCCCGGGGCCGGTCCTGCCGGCGCGGCCCTTGCGCTGCTCGGCGCTGGCTTGGCTGATCCAGAACTCCTGCAGGCGCTGGAGCTTGCCCTGAGGGTCGTAGCTCATCTCTTTCACCTTCCCTGCAGGGAGCAGGATGCATGGAGAAGCTCATGGGAAGCAGGAGGAAGGAGTTTTCCCACTCATTGGGATGGGGAGGGGGGGGTTTTAACCTGAATCCAGGACGAAGCGCACCCCATCGATGGTCACCGAGGTCTCGGCGATGTTGGTGGAGAGGATGCACTTACGGACCCCGGGAGGGGGAACATCAAAGACCTGGGGAAGGAGAAACCATGGAGCTCCAAGGAGCAGGAAGGGGCACCCCAAGAGCCCCCCCATAACCCGGCTTGAGCTCTGGGAGCCCATGGGGACGCTGCAAGGGATGGAGCAGCTCTGCTTGGAGCCAGGCTGGGTGAGCCTGGAGGAGAGAAGGCTCCATAAGGAGAGACCTTAGAGCAATTCCAGTGCCTAAAGGGGCTGCGGGAAACCTGGACGTGGGATGAAGGGATGGGACAAGGGGGAATGGGTTTAAGCTGCCAGAGGGGAGATTGAGATGGGATCTGAGGCAGAAACTCTTCCCTATGAGGATGGTGGGACACTGGGATGGGTTGAACGGAGAAGGTTTGGATGCCCCATCAAGGCCAGGTTGGACGGGGCTTGGAGCCACCTCCTCCAGTGGACGGAATCCCATGGCAGGGGCTTGCAACTGGGTGAGCTTTAAGCTCCCTTCCCACCCAAACCCATGGTTCCCTGATACCCCCCCCCGTTTTACCCACCTTATCCTGCTCCGCCACCGAGAGGGTGCTGTGCAGCGGGAGCACGATCCAGCGCTGGGTACAGGCAGCGTAAGTCTGGGCTGCCTCCAGCACAGCCCCAATCTCGGCCACCCCGCTCAGGAACACCAGCAGGTCCCCCCGCTCCTCGGCTGGGTACTTGTGGTCGATGGCCTGCATCACCCTCAGGTAGGGCATCGGATCCAGGCGCTCCCATTTCCCTGCCTTCGCTGTTGCCGGCGCTTCTTCCTTAGGGATGGGCTGGTAGATGACCTGCAGGAGAAGGGAGCAGGAGGTGAGCTCTGTGCCTGGACCGCAATGGGATTGATCCCAGACATCCCGCCCCAGCCTCACCGAGATGGAAAAGCTCCTCCCAGGCACCTGCAGCACCGGAGCATCCCCGAAGTACCTCGAGAAGAGGGGGATGTTGATGGTGGCCGACATCAGCACCAGCTTCAGGTCGGGCCGGGCGGGCAGGAGGCGGCGCAGGACCCCCAGGAGGACGTCCCCGTAGAGGTGCCGCTCGTGGACCTCGTCGGCGAGGAGGACGCGGTAGCCCCGCAGCGCCGGATCCCGCTGCGCCTGCCGCAGCAGCAGCCCCTCGGTCAGGAAGAGCAGGCGGGTGGCGGGCGAGCGCGTGCTCTCGAAGCGGATCTGGTACCCGACCTGCAGCCGGAGCAGGAGGAGGGGGCAAGCGGAGACGGGGGGGAGAAAAGTTGGGTGGAATCGAAGGAATAAGGACAGAATTTGGATAAAGGTGAAGGCATTAGGATAAAATGGAAGGAATTTGGATAAAATCTGCATAAAATTAAAGGGATTTTGATAAAATTGAACAAATTTGGGCAACATTTGGATAAAATTGAAGAAATGTGGATAAAAATGAAGACTTTTGTATAAAATTCGTATAAAGTTGAAGGAATTTGGATAAAATTGAAGAAATTTGGACAAAATTCAGATAAAATTGAAGGGATTTGTATAAAATTCGGATAAAACTGAACAATTTTGGATAAAATTGAAGAATTTTGGATGAAATGTGTATGAAATCGAAAAAATTTGTATAAAATTGAAGAAATTGTATAAAATCTGTAGAAAATGGAAAAAATTTGGATAAAATTTTGACAAAACTGAAGGAATTTGGATAAAATTTGGATAAAATTGAAGAAATTTAGATAGAATTTTGATAAAATTGAAGGAATTTTGATAAAATTTGGACAAAAATGAAGGAATTTGTATAAAATCTGTCTAATTTTGATAAAATTTGGTTAAATTTGGAGAAATTTTGAGAAACTTGGAGAAACTTGAAGACAACTCGGCTAAAATTTGGGTAAAATTGAAAAAAAAAGACAAAATCTTTGTAAATTGAACAAATTTGGGTAACATTAATTATATTAATTATTTATTTATTAAATTTTTAATATTTTTAATAATTTATTAATATTTATTAATTAATTATTGTATAAAATTGAGAATTTTATACAAATTTGAAGACAAATTGGGTAAAATTTGGATAAAACTGAAGGCAACTGGATAAAATTTGGTAAATTTGAAGCAATTTGAAGACAGTTTGGACAAATTCGAAGACAATTCGGCTAAAATTTTGGTAAAATCAAAAAAAATGATAAAATTTTGATAAAATTGAAGGAATTGGGGTAAAATTTGTATAAATTTGAAGAATTTTACAGAAATTTGAAGACAATTTTGATAAAATCTGGTGAAATTTTGAGGAATTTGGGGAAACTTGAAGACAATCTAGATAAAACTCGGACAAACCTGAAGACAGCCGGATAAATCTTGCCTCCGTTTGAAGAAACAGCCCTTCCTCCACCCAGCACCCCCACGGGGAAGCCCCCAGTGCCTCCCAGTTGCACGGCAAAGCTCACCTGGCTCCCGTACTGGTGCAGGCTCTCAAAGGCCACCCTCTTGGCCAGCGAGACGCAGGCGATGCGCCGGGGTTGGGTGCAAGCCACGTGGCTGTAACCGGCGCCCAGCAAGAACTGGGGCACCTGGGTGGACTTCCCGCAGCCGGTGTCCCCCGCCACCAGCACCACTTGGTGCTGCGCCACGGCGGCCAGGAGCCGGTCCCGGTATTGGGCTATGGGAAGCGCAGCCCGTTCCCGTTGCACTTTGAGCAGCTTGGCGAAGCTTTGCTTCTGGTTGAAGTCCAGGTAATGCAGCAGAGCGCAGCGGAATTCCCAGCGGCGTTCCATAGGGATCCCGGCCTCCACGGCGGGGCTCAGCACCGAGAGGTTGATGCGGTACCGGGGGTCGTAGCGGGGGGGCAGCAGGAGGGGAGCGGTGGTTGTGGCGGGCTCCGGGGCTGGATCCCGGTCCGGTTTCTGGCTCTGGAAGCGTCGGAGGCGTTGGAAGAAAGTCCAGAAGTTGGGAATCTCCTGGGAGCTGATGGGAGCCTGCCCGTGGAAGTAGAGCTCCTCCAGCCGGCGCCGTGTGCCGGGGCAGTCCCAATCCCAATGGGAAGGGGAAGGATCCCGCTCCCGACGCCGGGATCTGCTCTCCTTGTCCCGAGGCATCGCTGAGGGCGCAGCCGGAGCCTCCTGTGCCAAGGGAATGAACGGGGTGAACGGGGGGGCCTCTCAGAGCCACCCCCCCACCATCACCACCAACACAGCCAGAGCCCGCTCGCCACCACCGCCGGACCCGGACCCGCTCCGGTCTCGCTCCGGCCCCGGTTCTTCACCCGCTCCAGGCCCCGCTCCGGACTCGGTCCCGCACCCGCTCCAGGCCCTGCTCCGCTCCCGGTCCCGCACCCGCTGCAGGCCCCGCTCCGGTCCCAGCCCCTCACCGGCTCCAGACCCGGTCCCTCACTCGCTCCAAGCCCCGCTCCGACCCCAGTCCCCCACCCTCTCCGGACCCGGTTCCTCACCCGATCCGGTTCCGATCCGGTTCCGCTCCAGCCCTGAGGCCGCTCCGGCAGAGCCGGGCCCGCTCCGCGCTCGCAGCGCACCGACAGGAAGCACCACAGGGCCGCCAGGGGGCGCTCAAGGGTAGCAGCGTGCGAGGGGCGGGGCTTGGCGGGGCTTCCGGGAGCTGCCCGCTCCTCGTCCCTGCGTGTCCCCACGTGCCCCCGTGTCCCCCCTTGTCCCTCCATGTCCCTCCATGTCCCACCCATATCCCACCCATGTCTTCCTCATTCCCATGTTCCCAGTGTCCCCATGTCCCCCTATATCCCATAATTCCATGTCCTTCCATGTTCCCAATGTCCTTATGTCCCAATGTGCCCAATATTCCCATGTCCCCTCCATCCCCATCGATGCCAACTGCCCCCTCCATCCCCATCGATGCCAACTGCCCCCTCCATCCCCATCGATGCCCGACTGCCCCCTCCATCCCCATCGATGCCAACTGCCCCCTCCATCCCCATCGATGCCAACTGCCCCCTCCATCCCCATCGATGCCCGACTGCCCCCTCCATCCCCAACCACCCCCATTGAGCCCACACCACCCCATGGGGCAGCTCCCAGCACCCACGACAAGGAACGGGGACGGAAGCGCCGCGGTCCCGCTTGCATCACCGCGAGCTCTGTGGCAACCAAAGCAGCGGGAACGTTGCTCAATAACCCCCCAAAAAGCAGAACCAGGGCCCCGGGGGCTTGGTGGAGCTCCAGGGTTTATTGGTGCCGGTGGTTGTGGCTATGGTGATGCCAAAGGGCGGGGAAGGAGAGGCAGGACCCCATTAGTAGGGTGATGGAGAGGGGTTTAGTCCATGGCGGGTGGTGGAGATGAGCAGCTCCTATGGGGCTCACAGCTGGATACAGGGAGGTTGGAGAAGCAGGAGAACACGGTGCTGGGGGCAAGGTCCTCAGCCCCCCTAAGGAAGGTCCTTGGGGCACTCAGGTAAAGGGGGACGAAGGGGACATCATCTTCTATGGGGCCTCATCCTGCGTGCCCCCCCCCCCCCGCCGGCGCTCACACCACGGTGCCGATGCTGTTGTCCTCCACGGTGGACTTGGTCTTCATCCTGCTGTCCCCCACGGTGCTGGTGGGGTCATCGCTGAGCGCCCCGCGCAGCACCACCCGCCACGACCGCCACAACCTGGCCTTGAAGTCCTGCCCCATCACCACGTAGATGATGGGGTTGAGGCAACTGTTGATGTAGGCGACGCCGGCCACGGCGGCATCGGCGTCGGCGGCACCCTTGTACAAGGCGCTGCGCGGATGGGACGAGGCCAGGATGAGGCCCACGACGTGGTAGGGCAGCCAGCACACGAAGAAGCTGACGATGACCACCAGGATGAGCTTGGTGGCCCTTTGCGAGCGGGCGAAGCCCTTGGTCCGGATGCGCGCCAGGAGCGCGCCGTAGCAGGCGGTGATGACGGCGAAGGGCACCAGGAAGCCGAAGACGAAGCGGGCGCCGGCGGTGAGCAGCTCGGCCAGGCGCTGGTGGCGGCCCAGGGCCGCGTAGTCCAAGACGCACGTGGTCTTGAGGGCGAAGGCGTCGCGGCGCACGGTGCGGAAGGCGACGGAGGGCACGGTCAGCGCCGCCGCCAAGCCCCAGGCACCGGCGCTCACCCCGCACGCCAGGGCCGGGCGCCGGTGGTTGTGGCACCAGACGGGGCGGGCGACCAGGGCGCAGCGGTCGGCGCTGATGGCGGTGAGGAGGAGGACGCTGGCGAACATGTTGAGGACGGTGAGCGACGGCAGGAGCTTGCAGGCGAAGCGCCCCAAGGGCCAGTGGTGGTCCCAGGCCAGCGGGAGAGCCAAGAAGGGCAAGGCGAGGCAGCACAAGAGGTCGGCCACCGAGAGGTTGAGGAACCAGACGCCGTTGACGGTGCGGCGCAGCTCGAAGGCCGTCACCCAGATGACGGCGGCGTTGCCGACGACGCCGAGGAGGAAGATGAGGGTGTAAAGGGCCAGCACGGCGCGGTGGCCCGGCGGCACCCAGGACGTGTCCAGCTCGTAGATGTCGTAGGCGTCCCACATGGAGTCGTTGGAGGTGGTGTTGGGGAAGGAGAAGTCCAAGTCCATCCTGGAGCTCCTGGGGTAGGGAGGGGTTGAAGGGGCCTTCATTGGTACCTACGCTATGTGCCATGGGCATCTTCACCAAACCAAGGTGCTCAAAGGCCCGTGATGGGTTTGGGTTGAAGGGACCTTCATTGGCACCTACTCTATGCATTGTGGGCAAGGGCATCTTCACCAAACCAAGGTGCTCAAAGGCCCGTGATGGGTTTGGGTTGAAGGGACCTTCATTGGCACCTACTCTATGCATTGTGGGCAAGGGCATCTTCACCAAACCAAGGTGCTCAAAGGCCCGTGATGGGTTTGGGTTGAAGGGACCTTCATTGGCACCTACTCTATGCATTGTGGGCAAGGGCATCTTCACCAAACCAAGGTGCTCAAAGGCCCGTGATGGGTTTGGGCTGGAAGGACCCTCAATGATCACCCAAGGTGCCATGGGGCAAGGGCATCTCCACTAAAGCAAGGCCCTCAAAGCCCCATATATCATGTCCCACATAGGTTTTGGGTTGGAAGGCCTTTCAATGACCGTCCAAGGTGCCGTGGGCAAGGGTATCTCCACCAGACCAAGGTGCTTAAAGCCCCACAATGGGTTTTGGGTTGGAAGCACCCTCAATGACCACCCAACCCAACCTGGAGATGGAGCTTCCCCCCCCCCCCCCAACCTATGCCAGCCTCTCCCCATAAACCAGCTCTTCCTTATGTCCACCAGCATCCACCCCTCCATCCACCACATCCCTGCCCCTCCAAAGCAGCCCCATGGGATGCTCCTCCATGCATGCCCCCCCCCTCCGTTGTCCCCATGGCCACCAGGAAGCCGGCATTGCCCCACTTCCTCACCCCACTTCCCCCCATAGCCGTGGCCATGGTGCAAGAGCTCGGATGAGGAAACACCAAAGGAGCTGCAGCTCCAGAGGCTTCTCCAGCACCAGGGAGGGGACCATGGGGATGAGCCGGGATTGGATCCCAAGGGATAAAGAGGAACCCCCCTCAATGCGGCTAAGTGGGAATGGGGGAATGATGAAGGAGGAGGAGGAAACTCCAGGGAAGGTTTGGGAAGGATCCAGTGATCCGGAGCATGGGAAGAGGCCATCATCACCCATCTCCATCATCATCCATCACCATCATCATCCATCACCCACCATCATCATCATCACCTGGCACAGGAGCCGCCACCACCTCCCTCCTGCCCTCCATGGGTAAGAGCTACCCTAGGTGATCCCAATGGGAATGGGGCGGATGGAGAGCCCTGAATCCCGCCTTTTCCCGCTATTCCATCCCACCAAACCCATCGCATTCCCTTACCTGCGGCCCGGCGCTGCAGCCCCGTGCCCGGCGCGGTCCCGACCGGCTTTTATATGGGCCCGGCCAAGGGGAAGGAAAAGGAGGAGGAAGAGGAAGAGCTCGGCCCCAAAACCCCTGTTATGGGAGGGGGAAAGGGGCTGGGAAGGCTCCGGCTCCCGATGGGATAAGGGGGGGGGATCCCGAATGGACCCCCCCAAAGCCGGACAATGGAGGGGGATGATCCCTGTGGATAGCACCAGGGAATGCTGCTTCCCAACGGCTCCATGAGCAGGGAGGAGCGGGAGGGCTCCAACACCCCAAACCCTCCTCTTAGAGCCCCAAACCGCCTCGTTTCACCCCAAAAAGCAGGAGCCCCCCCAGCAGGGAACTTCCTGTTAGGGGGATCCCCCCCCGGTTTCCCAGGCATGGACACAACGGGGACCCCAGGGGCTAAAGGGGGGACCCTGGGGTTAAGGGTGACCCCGGGGCTAAAGGGGGTCCCCAGGGCTGTGATGGGGACCTTGGATCAACGTCGGGATGCCCGGATCAGTGTCAGGATCCCCGGATCAGTGTCAGGATCCCAGATCAGTGCCAGGATCCCAGATCAGTGTCAGGATCCCGGATCAGTGTCAGGATCCCGGATCAGTGTCAGGATCCCAGAATCAGTGTCAGGATCCCCGGATCAGTGTCAGGATCCCGGATCAGTGTCAGGATCCCTGGATCAGTGTCAGGATCCCCGATCAGTGTCAGGATCCCCGGATCAGTGTCAGGATCCCCGATCAGTGTCAGGATCCCTGGATCAGTGTCAGGATCCCCGGATCAGTGTCAGGATCCCTGGATCAGTGTCAGGATCCCTGGATCAGTGTCAGGATCCCCGGATCAGTGTCAGGATCCCGGATCAGTGTCAGGATCCCGGATCAGTGTCAGGATCCCCGATCAGTGTCAGGATCCCCGATCAGTGTCAGGATCCCCGGATCAGTGTCAGGATCCCCGATCAGTGTCAGGATCCCTGGATCAGTGTCAGGATCCCCGATCAGTGTCAGGATCCCTGGATCAGTGTCAGGATCCCGGATCAGTGTCAGGATCCCCGATCAGTGTCAGGATCCCCGATCAGTGTCAGGATCCCCGGATCAGTGTCAGGATCCCCGATCAGTGTCAGGATCCCTGGATCAGTGTCAGGATCCCCGATCAGTGTCAGGATCCCGGATCAGTGTCAGGATCCCCGATCAGTGTCAGGATCCCCAGATCAGTGTCAGGATCCCGGATCAGTGTCAGGATCCCGGATCAGTGTCAGGATCCCGGATCAGTGTCAGGATCCCAGAATCAGTGTCAGGATCCCGGATCAGTGTCAGGATCCCCGGATCAGTGCCAGGATCCCTGGATCAGTGCCAGGATCCCGGATCAGTGTCAGGATCCCCGATCAGTGTCAGGATCCCGGATCAGTGTCAGGATCCCCGGATCAGTGTCAGGATCCCCGATCAGTGTCAGGATCCCGGATCAGTGCCAGGATCCCCGATCAGTGTCAGGATCCCTGGATCAGTGTCAGGATCCCCGGATCAGTGTCAGGATCCCGGATCAGTGCCAGGATCCCCGGATCAGTGCCAGGATCCCCGGATCAGTGCCAGGATCCCCGGATCAGTGTCAGGATCCCCGATCAGTGTCAGGATCCCTGGATCAGTGTCAGGATCCCGGGATCAGTGTCAGGATCCCCGGATCAGTGTCAGGATCCCTGGATCAGTGTCAGGATCCCTGGATCAGTGTCAGGATCCCGGATCAGTGTCAGGATCCCCGGATCAGTGTCAGGATCCCCGGATCAGTGTCAGGATCCCGGATCAGTGTCAGGATCCCCGGATCAGTGTCAGGATCCCCGGATCAGTGTCAGGATCCCCGATCAGTGTCAGGATCCCCGATCAGTGTCAGGATCCCGGGATCAGTGTCAGGATCCCCGGATCAGTGTCAGGATCCCCGATCAGTGTCAGGATCCCCGATCAGTGTCAGGATCCCCGATCAGTGTCAGGATCCCTGGATCAGTGCCAGGATCCCCGGATCAGTGCCAGGATCCCGGATCAGTGTCAGGATCCCCGGATCAGTGTCAGGATCCCGGATCAGTGTCAGGATCCCTGGATCAGTGTCAGGATCCCCGGATCAGTGTCAGGATCCCGGGATCAGTGTCAGGATCCCTGGATCAGTGTCAGGATCCCCGGATCAGTGTCAGGATCCCGGATCAGTGTCAGGATCCCCGGATCAGTGTCAGGATCCCCGGATCAGTGTCAGGATCCCCGATCAGTGTCAGGATCCCCGATCAGTGTCAGGATCCCCGATCAGTGTCAGGATCCCGGGATCAGTGTCAGGATCCCGGATCAGTGTCAGGATCCCGGATCAGTGTCAGGATCCCCGATCAGTGTCAGGATCCCGGATCAGTGTCAGGATCCCCGATCAGTGTCAGGATCCCGGATCAGTGTCAGGATCCCCGGATCAGTGCCAGGATCCCCGGATCAGTGTCAGGATCCCCGGATCAGTGTCAGGATCCCGGATCAGTGTCAGGATCCCCGGATCAGTGTCAGGATCCCGGATCAGTGTCAGGATCCCCGATCAGTGTCAGGATCCCCGATCAGTGCCAGGATCCCCGGATCAGTGTCAGGATCCCCGGATCAGTGTCAGGATCCCGGATCAGTGTCAGGATCCCGGATCAGTGTCAGGATCCCGGATCAGTGTCAGGATCCCCGATCAGTGTCAGGATCCCCGATCAGTGTCAGGATCCCGGATCAGTGTCAGGATCCCCGGATCAGTGTCAGGATCCCGGATCAGTGTCAGGATCCCCGGATCAGTGTCAGGATCCCAGATCAGTGTCAGGATCCCTGGATCAGTGTCAGGATCCCCGATCAGTGTCAGGATCCCAGATCAGTGTCAGGATCCCCGGATCAGTGTCAGGATCCCCGGATCAGTGTCAGGATCCCAGATCAGTGTCAGGATCCCCGGATCAGTGTCAGGATCCCGGATCAGTGTCAGGATCCCGGATCAGTGTCAGGATCCCGGGATCAGTGTCAGGATCCCAGATCAGTGTCAGGATCCCGGGATCAGTGTCAGGATCCTGGATCAGTGTCAGGATCCCTGGATCAGTGTCAGGATCCCTGGATCAGTGTCAGGATCCCGGGATCAGTGTCAGGATCCCAGATCAGTGCCGGGATCCCGGCTCCAGCCTGGAGCTGTTGCAGACCTTTATTAACAAGGACCCGGGGTCCCCCCCCCCGGACCCAGCTCCAGGGCAGGGGCCAGGATCGGCCCCCCCCCCCCCCCCCGTCTCGGGTCCATCTCAGCCCCCAGAGCCCTTTGGAACCTTCAGTGAGCGCCGGCGCTTCCCAAGGGATTGGGGGGGGGGGGGGGGGAGGGCTCTTTCCTCCCTCCCGGTGCTTCCAGCGCCTCCCAGGGTCCTGGCGCGGCCGGGATCAGGGTGGGAGGGAGGCGGGGGCTGGAGCGGCCGCTTGGAACGGGCGGAGAGAGCGGTGGTCCTGGGGGGAGAGCGGGAGTGAGGGGGGCATGGGAACGGGAATGGGAACGGGAATGGGAACGGGAATGGGAACGGGAATGGGAACGGGAAAGAGGGGAAGGAGAAAGGGAAAGAGGGAGAGGAAGTGAATGAGAGCGGGAATGAGGGCAAGGGAATGAGGAGAAAGGAGTAAGAGAGGGAATGAGAAAGGGAACGGGGAATGGGAACGGGAATGGGAATGGCGAATGGGAAAGAGGAGGAGGAAGGGAAAGAGGGGAAGGAGAAAGGGAAAGGGAAATAGGGGAAGGGGAAAGGGAAGGAGAAGAAGAAAGGGAAAGAGGGGAAAGAGAAGGAGAAAGAGCATGAGAAGGCGCTGCTGTCCCCATGCCCATGGGCGCTGCGGGGCCGCGCGGTGCGATCCGGATCCCGCTGTTTTCCCATGGGAAGCTCACACTTCATCCCCGCTTTCCCAAGCCTCATCCCGACACCCCCCCCCCCCCCCCCGGTGCGGACACGGGGCCGCCCGTTGGGAAGCAGCACGGGAAGGCAGGGAAATACCGGGAGCCGGAGGCGGCAGCGCCGGGAAGCGGAGGAGGGAGAGACCAGAGCGAGCCCCGGCCCCGCTACGAGCGCCTACGGAAACGCACCCGGTGGAAGTCCGTGATCTCCACGGAGCCGGGAGCTGCATCCAGGGAGCCTGGGCAGGGAAACAGGGAAGGAACCGGGATCGGATCCTCCCCATCCCGTCAATGGAGCCCCCTTGAGCTCCGGGTCCCCCTCCTTTAGATCCAGGTCCTCCTTTAGCTCCAGGGCCCCCCTTTAGCTCCAGGTCCCCCCTTTAGCTCCAGGACCCCCTTTAGCTCCAGGGCCCCCCTTTAGCTCCAGGACCCCCCTTAAGCTCCAGGGCCCCCCTTTAGCTCCAGGGCCCCCCTTAAGCTCCAGGTCCCCCCTTTAGCTCCAGGTCCCCCTTAAGCTCCAGGACCCCCTTTAGCTCCTGGGCCCCCCTTTAGCTCCAGGTCCCCCTTAAGCTCCAGGACCCCCTTTAGCTCCGGGTGCCCCCTTTAGCTCCAGGGCCCCCTTTAGCTCCTGGGCCCCCCTTTAGCTCCAGGACCCCCTTTAGCTCCTGGGCCCCCCTTTAGCTCCAGGACCCCCTTTAGCTCCAGGACCCCCCTTTAGCTCCAGGGCCCCCTTTAGCTCCTGGGCCCCCCTTTAGCTCCAGGACCCCCTTTAGCTCCTGGGCCCCCCTTTAGCTCCAGGACCCCCTTTAGCTCCAGGGCCCCCTTTAGCTCCTGGGCCCCCCTTTAGCTCCAGGACCCCCTTTAGCTCCTGGGCCCCCCTTTAGCTCCAGGGCCCCCTTTAGCTCCTGGGCCCCCCTTTAGCTCCAGGACCCCCTTTAGCTCCTGGGCCCCCCTTTAGCTCCAGGACCCCCTTAAGCTCCAGGACCCCCTTTAGCTCCAGGACCCCCTTTAGCTCCTGGGCTCCCCTTTAGCTCCAGGACCCCCTTTAGCTTCAGGGTCCCCCTTTAGCTCTGGGGACCCCCTCCAGCACCTCTCATCCCATCCTCCGCCTCCTGCTCCTCATTAGGCCTTGCTTCATCCCTCTGGGGGGGCTCCGGGGGGCTCAGCCCTATAGAAGGTGGGGGAGAGAAGAGGGTGAAGCTCCCTTGTTCCCCCTTGTCCGAGTTCTGGTACCCCCCTCCTTAGGGATAGGGACGCACTGGGGGGGGGCTCCTCCTTGCTCAGTGACTCTGCGCTGCCTGCATCCTCCTCCTCTTCCTCCTCGCTGCCATCTTCCTCCTCATCTTCATCCTCATCCTCTTCACTGACATCCTCCCATTGCTCTTCCTCCTCCTCGTCCTCCTGGCTCAGGGAATGGGGGGGGTCCAGGGGGGTCCTGCTCGGTGCTTCCTCTGTCTATGGGCATCAAAGGGGGGGTATCAGAGGGGTATCGGGGTGGGGGGTACCACGAGGGTATTAGTGAGGGGGTACGGGGATGGGGGGGTACCAGGATACAGGGATGGGGGATGCTGGGACACTGGGATACAGGGATAGGGGTACTAGGATAAGGGGTTTGGGACACCAGGATGGAGGGTACCAGGATAGTGGGATGTGGGGCACCGGGGTACCAGGATGGGGGGCACTGGGACTGGGGCTTTCTGGGTACCGGAATGAGGGGTACAAGGGCATCAGGATGCAGGGATGGAGGTACCAGGGCATCAAGATGCAGGGATGGGGGGTACCAGGGCATCGGGATGGTGGAGTATTGGGGACACTGGGATCAGGGGTTTCAGGGTACCAGGATGGGGGGTACCAGGCACTGGGATACAGGGATGGGGGGCACTGGGATGCTCTGAGCCCCATTGCTTCACCTCCCAGCTCTCGGTCTCAGGCGCTTCTGCCGGCTCCTTCTCCTCCCATCGGTTGTCGTGCATGCTGCAGGGTGAGATTCCAGCCGCTGGGAGACTCCATAGGGAACAGAGCTCCCCCCCCCCCAACACAACGGACCTGTAGGACTTGGCCCCCAGTCCCCGGCCCCGTGGCTTCTGCTGGGGCAGGAATTCAGCCAGGGTGGGGGGTTTGGGAGCCGGGCGCTGGAGCTCATCCCTAGAGCCCGAATCCCAGGATGGGGCGGCTGCAGAGCCTTCCAGGAACCTGGAATTGAGCCGGGATACAGGGACAATGGGAAAGGTGAGCAGGGCAAAGGTGACAATGGGGAATGGGAGACAATGGGAGAGGGGTGACAACGGGACACGAGTGACAATGGGACATGGGTGATGCCAGGACACAGGTGACAATGGGAGATGGGTGCCAATGGGAGATGGGTGCTGATGGCCATGGGTGTCAATAGGACACAGGTGCCAATGGCCATGGGTGCCGACAGGAGATGGGTGCAGATGGCCATGGGTGCCAATAGGACACAGGTGCCAATGGCCATGGGTGCCGACAGGAGATGGGTGCAAATGGCCATGGGTGTCAAGGGGACACAGGTACCGATGGGAGATGGGTGCTGATGGCCATGGGTGTCAATGGGACAGGGGTGCCAATGGGAGATGGGTGTCAATGGGACACGGGTGTCAATGGGAGATGGGTGCAGATGGCCATGGGTGCCGACGGGAGATGGGTGCCAATGGCCATGGGTGCCGACGGGAGATGGGTGCCAATGGCCATGGGTGCCGACGGGAGATGGGTGCCAATGGCCATGGGTGCCGACGGGAGATGGGTGCCAATGGCCATGGGTGCCGACGGGAGATGGGTGCCAATGGCCATGGGTGCCGACGGGAGATGGGTGCCAATGGCCATGGGTGCCGACGGGAGATGGGTGCCAATGGCCATGGGTGCCGACGGGAGATGGATGCCAACGGCCATGGGTGCCGACGGGAGATGGGTGCCAATGGCCATGGGTGCCGACGGGAGATGGGTGCCAATGGCCATGGGTGCCGACGGGAGATGGATGCCAATGGCCATGGGTATCCCGCGCCATTCCCTACATGCTCTCGGACTTCTCGGCATCCCACTCCCGCCGCCACTGCCCGCCAGGCTTCCGGTGCCGCGCCACCCGCTCCCGGTCGATGCGCTCCCGCTCCTGCTTCCAGCGCAGGTACTCGGCGCGTTCCCGGCCCGTCATGGACAGCGTCATGTCCCCGGCCCCACCGTGGCGGCCCTGGGGAGCGGGAATGGGCTCGGATCCCATGGGAAGAGCCCATAGAATGGGAATGGGGGGGGGGGGGATCCACGTACGGGGCTCGGCCACGTCCGCTCCCGTTCCCGCTCCATCCCGGTTTTGACCTTGTCGAAGTCCGGCCCCCCCCAGTTGCGGCCGTGGCGGCGGCTCCCGTCCCGGCGATCGGAATCTTGGGATGGGCCCGAGCGGCGTGGATCGTCCAGGAAATTCCGGACCGGGTTCTTCTCTGGGAGCCCGTCCTGGGGGGGAAAGGGAAGAGAAGGGGAAGGAAGGGGGGGGCTGAAGGGGGGGGCTGAAAGGGGGGAAGGAGGGGGGGGAAGGAGGGGGGGGACGGAGGGGGGGGACGGAGGGGGGGGACGGAGGGGGGGGACGGAGGGGGGGACGGAGGGGGGGACGGAGGGGGGGAAGAAGGGGGGGAAGGAGGGGGGGAAGGAGGGGGGGAAGGAGGGGGGGAAGGAGGGGGGGAAGGAGGGGGGGAAGGAGGGGGGGAAGGAGGGGGGGAAGGAGGGGGGGAAGGAGGGGGGGAAGGAGGGGGGGAAGGAGGGGGGGGAAGGAGGGGGGGAAGGAGGGGGGGAAGGAGGGGGGGGAAGGAGGGGGGGCAGGAGGGGGGGCAGGAGGGGGGGCAGGAGGGGGGGCAGGAGGGGGGGCAGGAGGGGGGGCAGGAGGGGGGGAAGGAGGGGGGGAAGGAGGGGGGAAAGGAGGGGGGGAAGGAGGGGGGGAAGGAGGGGGGGGAAGGAGGGGGGGGAAGGAGGGGGGGGAAAGAGGGGGGGGAAAGAGGGGGGGGAAGGGGCCCCCCCCTCACCCTCTGGCTCCGCTCGTACTCCGCGATCTTCTCCATCTCCTCGTTCATGCGCTCGATGTTCTGGCGCCGGCGCAGCTCCCACTGCGGGGGGGGGGGGGTACAAAACCGCCTTCGTACCCCAAAACCACCCCAAAAACCCCCCTTTGCACCCAGAAACCCATCCAGAAACACCCAAAACCTCTCTTTGCATCCCGAAACCACCCCAAAAACTCCCCTTTGCATCCAGAAACAACCAAAAACCCCCTTTTTACCCCAAAACACCCCTTTGCACCCCAAAACTTATCCAGAAGCACCCCAAAAACCCCTTTTTTACCCCCAAAGCCCCCTCCTTTCCACCCAAACCCCATCTAAAAGCACCAGAAAAAAACCCCATTTTTTACCCCAAAACCCATCCAGAAGCACCCAACCCCCCCTCTTTTTACCCCAACCCCCCCCCCCAGCACCCACCTTGGAGGCCTGGCTGGGGCCGGGGCCCCCCCTTGCGCCCCCTTTGCCCAGGCCCCGGCCCCGCTGCCTCCAGTCCCTGGGGCTGGGACCGGCCCCTTCCAAAGCGGGGTCCCCGGGGGGGTCCCCCCGGGGGGAGGCGCGGGCGCTGGGACGGGGCCCGGAGCCGCGGCCGAGCCGGGGCCCCCCCGGTGCCTTCTTGTCCTTGCCCGGGTGCTGCTCCTGCACCGGGGGCATGGGGGGGGTCAGAGGAACCTCAACAGCACCCCCCCCACCCCGTGCCCCCCCCCCTTTTGGGGGTCCCCAATGACCTCAACTGACCTGGGGGGTAGTGGGGGGGTCCCGTGCTCGGCGCAGGGTGGTCACGGCCACCCCCTCCTGCTCGGCCTTCTTCCGGTCCTCCTCGATCTCCTGGTGGGATGCAGGTGGGATGCAGGTGGGATGCAGGGATGAGGCGGGAGGCAGGGATGAAGGTGGGATGCAGAGATGAGGCGGGATGCAGGTGGGAGGCAGGGATGAGGCACGATGCAAGGATGATTTGGGATGCAGGGATGAGGCAAGATGCAGGTGGGATGCAGGGATCAAGGTGGGGCACAGGCGGGATGCAGGGATGAGGCGGGATAACCCCCCCAGCCCAACCACATTCCCATGTGGATTTTGTGGAGGTGCAGCATGGAACCAAGCCAATCGATTCCCTCCTTGCATCACCGGACCCCCGCTCACCTGGAGCCAGGGATCCACGGAATCACGGGCTCAAGGAGGCTGGAAAAGGCCTCATTGGGGGGGGCGGGGGGGGATAAACCCTTCCCAAGCGGGTACCGCACCTGGGGCCGGGTACCACCCGCACCTGGTAGCGCCGGATGATGGCCTCGTTCTTCCTGCGCAGCGCCGCGATGCGCCGGTCCAGCTCCGCATCCTTCTCCTCCTTGGAGCGCAGGTCCAGCGCCGCCGACTGACGGCAACGGAGCGGGGTGAGAGCGGGAACGGAGGCACCGAGGCCGGCCGGAAACACCCGAGGCCAGACCGGGGCCACCCGAGGCCAGACCGGGGCCACCCGAGGCCAGACCGGAGCCACCCGAGCTCAAACCGGGGCCACCCGAGCTCAAACCGGGGCCACCCGAGCTCAAACCGGGGCCACCCGAGCCCAGACCGGAGCCACCCGAGCTCAAACCGGGGCCACCCGAGCCCAGACCGGGGCCACCCGAGCCCAGACCGGCGCCACCCGAGCCCAGACCGGCGCCACCCGAGCCCAGACCGGGGCCACCCGAGCCCAGACCGGAGCCACCCGAGCTCAAACCGGGGCCACCCGAGCCCAGACCGGGGCCACCCGAGCCCAGACCGGAGCCACGCGAGCTCAATCCGGCGCCACCCGAGCCCAGACCGGGGCCACCCGAAGCCCCCCGATCGCGGCCCGGCCTCACCATGGTGCCAGTGTCGGTAACGGCGGCGGGACGGGAGCGGGCCGCGATCCGCTCGTACCGGGTGTACCCGCCCCTCTGTCCTTCGCCTCAGAGCGACTTCCGCTTCCGGTACGGGCTGGGAGAGGGCATTAAAAGGGCGATGGGGGGGACGCGGTGGGGCCCACCATGGGGTCCATGTGTCGCGCCCCATACCCCCATGTGCCCCCCATGTCCGCCAATGTGCCCCCATATCCCCATGTGCCCCCCATGTCCCCTGTGGCCCCCCATGTCCCCTGTCTCCCCACGTGTTCCTCCGTCTCCCGCCATATCCCCGCCCACCCCCTCCCCTTTTCCCGCCGCGGTGGGCGTGGCCACGCCCCTTTGGCCACGCCCCCCGCCTGTCTCCATGGCAGCTGCGGCTCTGGCCGCGGCCGCGCCACGCGATTGGCTGAGCCGGGCCCGGCGCGTGGCGCCGGGGGGCGGGGCCAAGGGGCGGCGGGAGCGAGGCAGGGACATGCGAGGGGGGGGGGAGCCCGTGGAGGGACCTATAGAGGGACCTATAGAGACCCATAGGGACCCATAGAGGGACCTATAGAGACCCATAGAGTGGCCTATAGAGACCCACAGAGGGACCTATGGTGGCACCTGCAGCTGTACCTATAGTGATAACTACAGCCGCACCTAGGGCAGTACCTATAGTGGTACCTGCAGCAGCACCCGTAGCAGTAGCTACAGCTGTACCTATAGCCATACCTATAGCCAAGCCTATAGAAGTGCCCACAGAGTGCCTACACCCACAGCGGTACCTACGGAGGTGCCTATGGCTGTTCCCTATGGCTGGTCCCTATAACCCTTCCCTATAGCAGTGTCCATAGGGCTGCCCATAGGGTCACCCATGGACAGGGTCACCCATGAATGGGGTTACCCGTAGGGTCAGCTGCTATGGGGGGTCACCCATAGGGTTTTCCATAGGGTCATCCACAGGGTTTTCCATAGGATTATCCGTAGGGTTTCCATAGGGTTGTACATAGGGTTATCTATAGGGTTACACATAGGGTCACTATAGGCTTATGCATAGGGTCACTGTACGGTTGTTTATAGTATTATTCATAGAGTCACTATAGAGTTATCTATAGGGTCACTATATGGTTACTTATAGGACTATCTACAGAAGTATCTATAGTATCACTATAAAGTCACCTATAGAGCTATCTACAGGGCTATCTGTAGCATACCTGTAAGGTTATCTATAGGGCTATCCATAGGGTCACTACAGGGTTACCTATAGGGTTATTCATACGGTTGCTATAGGGCTATCTGTAGCACTATATAGAGCAACCTATAGGGTCACTACACGGTTATCTATAGCATAATCTATAGGGTCGCCATAAGGCTATCTATAGGGTCACTATAGGGCTATCCATAGGGCTATCCGTAGGGTTTTCCATAGGTTTATCCATGGGGTTCCCGCACTGTCGCGCGCTCCGCTGGATACAGGCGCCGCCGCGGGCTCTGATTGGCTGCGGCGGAGGCGGCTCCGTCCAATCAGAGCGCGGCGGCGGCAGCGGCGCGCGGGGAGGGAAAAGGAAGGGGGGGGGGGGGGCCGGAGGGCGCGCGCGGGATGCGGGGGGGGGGCGGGGGTAGCAGTGTCCGAGGTCAAAGGTCAAAGGTCAGGATTAGGGGTCCCGGTGTCACCGGCGGAATGGAGGGGGGGGTTTCGGGTCGGTCCCATTTGGGGGTCTTCGGGGGGGGGGGTTCGGGGGGGGGGGGGGCGGGGACTTTTGGACCCTTCCCGCTGTTACCGGGCGGCGGCGGCGGCGAAACCTTCCCTGGAAACGGGGGAGGGGGGGAAGGAAGAAGGGGGGGGGTATGGGGGGGGAGGGGCTTCCCACACCCCCCCCAACCCCCCCCCCTCCGGGGTCCTCGTTGGTCGCTGCCACAAGCCCGAACTTGTTCGCGGCGGCGGGGGGGGGGGAGGAGGGGGCGTGTCGGTGACGTCACAGGGGGGCGGGGCCGCGCCCCGAGCGGGCAGCACAGAGCGAGCCGGTGCCGGCGCCGATCGCGCGGTTCATGCGGCTGCGGTGAGTGAGGGACGGGGCGCCCCATAGACACCCTATAGAACCCCATAACCACCCTATAGCACCCCATAGAACTCCACAGACACCCCGTAATCGCCCTACAGCACCCCATAAACACCTCGTAACCAGCCCATAACCACCCCCTATAACAACCCCATAACCGCCCATGGGGCAGCACGTGGGGGGGGGCGGGAGGGCGCGGCGGGGATCGGGGGGGTCCCCCGGTCTCCTCGTTCCCCCCTATCCCGTTTACCCTGTTCCCAGTCCCGTTCCTGTGGTCCCATTCCCGTTCCCTTTCCCTTGCTTCCCCCTTTCGCGTTCCCGGTCCCGTTCCCATTCCCGTTCCTACTTCCCTCTTCCTGTTCCCGCTCCCGTACCCATTCCCATTCCCGGATCCATCCCCGCTCCCTGTCCCCCCACTCCCAGCTCGGGTCCCTTTCCCCTATCCCCGTTCCCATTCACATCCCCGGTCGCGCTCCCATCTCCATTTCCATCCCATCCCCATCCCGTTCCCATCCGCATTCCCATCCCGTTCCCATCCCCATCCCGTTCCCATCCCCATCCCGTTCCCATCCCCATTCCCATCCCATTCCCATCTCATCCCATTCCCGGTCCTGCCGCCTCGGGCCGTGCCCGGTTTGTTTACAAACACGCCCGCTCATTGTAGCGCCCCCTGGCGGGCGCGGCGCACCCCGCACCCGCGTGTCTCGGGGGGGGGGGGGCGGAATTCGCGTTAAAAGGGGGGGAGGTTTTTGGGGTGCCCCCCCCTTCATTGACCCCCCCCCCCTCCCCGCAGACCCCCCCGGCAGCCATGGCCAGAGCCTTGCGGGAACCGAGCCCCCCCGCGCCCCCCCCGCGCCGCGCCCCGCCCCTGAGCTGCGCCTGTCCCGGGGAGCCCCCCCCCGCCTGCGGCCTCTTCCATTGCGGGGCACGGGGGGAGCCGCATCCCCCCACCCCCCCCGGCGCTACCCACAGCGGGCACGGTGAGGACCGGGGGCTGCTGCATGCGGGGGGGGGCATATAACTGTGGGGGGGCCCCATTATCGGGGGGTCCCATTATCTGGGGGGGCCCTTACCTATGGGAGGGTCCCATTATCCATGGGGGGGGGTCCCTTTACCTATGGGGGGTCCCATTATCAGGGGGGTCCCATTTTCTGGGGGGGCCCTTTACCTATGGGAGGGTCCCATTATCCATGGGGGGGGGGTGTCCCATTATCAGGGGGTTCCATTTATCCGTGGGAGGGTCCCATTATCCATTGGGGGGGGTCCCTTTACCTATGGGGGCATCCCATTATCAGGGGGGTCCCATTATCTGGGGGGGCCCTTTACCTATGGGGGGTCCCATTATCGGGGGGGGTCCCTCTGCCCACAAGTCAGAACATGCCCCCCCCATCAATGTATTTGGGGGTTCCTGTTGCACCCCCCACGCTGACCCCCCCTTTATTCCTTCTTTCCCCCCCCTCCAGACGAGTTCCCCCCCCCAGCTGCTAGGGAGCCCACGGGGCCCCCCCCCCCCAGCGCTGGGGTCCAGGGGGGGGTCCCCAATGGGCGGGAGGTGGGTGCCCGCCTGCGTCGCCTGGGGGACGCCTTCCAGCGCCAGCACGAGCTGCAGGTGAGGGGGGGGCACCCCAAAACCCTGCACCCCCCCGTCCCATTGTCGCCAATGGTATCCCCCTTATTCCCAGTACTATTCCCCCTCCTTTTTTCTCACTATAGGGAAAGAGCAAGGGGGGGCGCACCCCAAAATCCCCCCCCTCCATCCATGCCCTAATTCCCCATCTGGTCACCACAGAGAATGGGATGATGGAGGGGGGGGGATTATCTGGAGGGGGACGACCCCAAATTGGGGGGTGCTGTTATTTAGGGGGGCTGTTATGGGGTTCCTATTGGGGGGGCTGTTATTGGGGGGGTGGGCACCCCAAAATCCCCCATTCCCAATGTCCCACACACCACAGGGAAAGGGGGGGGGGTGGATTTGGGGGGGGAGGGTTTAGGTTTTGGGGGGGCACCCCCATATTAACGTTGCCCCCCCCTCCATTGCAGCGGGAGCAGCGCGGTGCCGGCGGAGGCGTGTTTTGGGGTCCCCTCTGCCGCCTGCTCTCGCAGTTGTTGGGAGCCATCTACAACCTGCACGAATAGGGCCCTGCCTGCACCCCAACACAGGGCCTGGGTGCTGCTTGCACCCCAAAACAGAGCCTGGGTGCTGCTTGCACCCCAAAACAGGGCCTGGACCCTGCCTGCACCCCAAAACAGAGCCTGGGTGCTGCCTGCACCCCAAAACAGAGCCTGGACCCTGCCTGCACCCTGCCTGCACCCCAAGGGGTGTCATTGCATCCCCCCCATTCCTATTTATTGGGGTGCACTGTAGGGAATGGGGCGGGGGGAATGACACACATGGGGGGGATCCTCCCCCCCCGTGAGGCTGCAGGTGCTGTATATAGTGTATATGGGGTTGTATATAGGGTGTACAGTGTATATAGGGGTGTATGTATGGGGGGGTGTATATAGGGGTGTACATGACGACTGTATATAAGGGGTGTACATACAGGTGTACATAGGGAGTGTATATATGGGGTGTACATAGGGGGGGATGTGGGGGGTGTATATAGGGGGGTACCTATAGGGGTACCTGTGGGGTGGGCATTGGGGCTATTCCTGGGTTTGTACCTTTGTTTCCAATAAACTGATTTGAAGGAGATGGGGGGGGTGATGTAATCTGGGGGTGCACAGGGGTTGGGGGGGGCACTTTGGGGGTACACAGAGTTTGGGGGTTGGGAATGTGCAGGACCATGAGGTTTGGGGGGAGGGGGGTGAGATTTAGGGGCTCCATAAGGGCTGGGTTGAGGCTGCAGCATTGGGGACCATGGGGTTTGGGGGGGGGGGGCATAGGACTGGGGGAGTCCATGAGATTTGGGGGGGGGCCCACCATTAGCCTCCCCCCCCCCCCAATTACAGCCCCCACTAAACCACTTTCTACAAACCAGCTTTTATTAACCCAAACCACACACACCCCACCCCCCCCCCAAAACCTGGGGTGCATGGGGGGGCCCCCCCATTGACCCCCTCACCCCCCCCCCCCCCATTGCTCAGGGAGGGCCCAGACACTCCACGGTGCCATTGCCTTTGATGCCATCGAAGAAGAAGAAGTTGTTGTGGGGGGGGTCACGCTGGGACAGGGCCTGGGGGGGTGGTTGGGGGTCAGGACTGGGGCCCCCCCCCCCCCAAAAGGGAGGGTTTTGGGGAGCAAGGGGGGGAGTGTCTCTGCCTTGCAGACCCCCCGCCCCCCATAACCAGCCCATACCTTGACCACCTCCTGGCCCAGGATGCCTCCAACCACAGCGCAAACCGGAGCCATCTCGGAGAAGCAGTAACTGGAATGGGAAGGATCCAATGGGAAAAGCCTGGAATGGCAACATGCCCCCCCCCCCCCAAACCACTGAGGACCCCCCCCGGAAACAGGAGTTTGGTGGCTCCACCCTGCCAAAAATAAGCCCTTCCGAATGCACGGCACATTCCCACCATTCCCAATGGGAAGCGTGTGGGGACATGCAGGGAGGGATGGGAGGTCTCAGTGCCCCCCCCCCCCAGTGCCAGGGTTGAGGCCAGGCCTTGGTGTCACCACAAGGCCACACGTGGTGGGGATTCCTCTGTGGGTCAGGATGATCCCATGGGAATCATCATCGGCATTCCCGGCTCACCTGACAAAGTCATCGGGAAGCACCTCGGTGCTCACCCCCAGCGCCTCCAGCACATCGGTGCGGATCTGGAGCAGCAGCTCCGAGTCCTCAGCGTAGCTCTGGGGGGATGGATCCCGGCCGTTATCCGTCCGGAATTTCAGCAGCACTGGGATAGGGAAGGAGCGAAGTCACTCCCCTGGTTGGGAGCATTCCCAATGGCTCGGCCGGCACTGGGAGAAGCCTTTGGTCAAGCCTTCCGCTTGGTGCGTTTGGGAAAGCTTCCGGTGCTCCCAGCTCTTCCCAAGGGAAGAGGGCAGGCTCTGGAATGCTTTGGCATTCCCTGGATGCTGCCACCGAAAGCTGACAGCGAGGGCCCCCAAAACCCCTCGAATCCAACCAAAAACCACCGGGATTCACTAACGGATCTCAGTTCCCGGTGCTGGCCGGGAAGAGCAGCAGGAATGGGGAGCAGGAAGCAGGGAATGGGAAGCAGGAGCTTACCTTGGAGCAGGAAGTAATCCGGAGCCATGCGTTTCAGGGCCGCTGCTGCCTTCTCCCCCCTCCAATCCACAGACAGAGCCTCCTTCAGCGGGCAGAAGACGAGGCGCTGGCAGGGCATGGGATGAGCAGGATGCATGGAAAAGGCACTGGCTCTTCCCAACGGATGAGCCCAGGATCATCCTCAACTTCATCAGGGAACCATGGAACGGTTTGGGTACAAGGGACCTTAAAGCTCATCCAGTTCCAAGCAAGGGGCAGGGACACCTTCCACCCTTGAACACTTCCAGGGATGGAGCATCCATACCTTCTCCATCAACCCATCCCAGTATCCCTTCATCCTCAGAGTGAAGAGCTCCATCCCAATATCCCAATCTACCTCTTCCCATTGGAAGCTGGTCCTCCTCATCCCATCCCTTATCCAAAGCCCCTCTCCAGATTTCCTGTAGACCCTTTAGGCTCCAGAGCTGCTCTGAGGTCTCCCTGGAGCTTCTCTTCTCCAGGCTGGACCAGCCCAGCTCCACTCCATATCCCTTGGAATCGGATGGGATTGGATGGGATTTACCAAGCACAAACTCTGCAATCTTTGGGAAAACCAGCTCTGGAGCTGGAAGTGTTCAATGAGCTGAAGGTCTCCCATAGGGACACAGGGAACAGCTCAGGGCACGCGGGGCTTTGGCATCTCCGAAACGGATCCGGAAGAATTCCAGGCTTGGAATCACAATTCCTCCCCCCCCCCCCCCAAATGGCAGGAGGGTGACAGCTGCTTCCATTGGCATCCCGGGAATATTCCCAGCCCTTCCAAGGGGAAGCTGCATCCCCCCAAGTGATGCAGAGGGACACAAAGGGTGGCTCAGCTGCTTCTCCTCATAGCTGGGGGGGGGGGGGATTTCCACTCCTCCCTCCAAATTCCAGCTGGGAGAGGGAAACAATGCCCGGCCGGAGGCATTTCAATGTGAAAAGGTTTGCCTTTGGAGCAGATTCCACCCCCAAGCCATGGAAAACCTCCTAGGAGGGAGCTCAGCAACAAGGCAGCTTTCACAGCCTGGAAAAGCGGTTGCATCCCCCCACCCCTTCCCCATCAAAACCAGTATGGAATTGCCTCCCTCCAGTATGGGAAGCAGCTTGGGGGAGGGGGGGTTCCCCTACAAGCACCCCCCTCTCTGGGATAACCTGGCCCAAAGGATCATTGTGAGCAACTAAACCTCACCCTGGAGCTGCTGCGAATACCGGAGCCGAGATTCCCAAGGCTGGGCTGGATCCCAGAGATCTCCAGTGGGATTTTCCCACTCACCTTCTTCACCATGGTGGTCTCAGAGGGATCCACTCTGGCTTTCTTGGTGTCCGGCCCATCCTCCACACCCGGGCTGGCTTTGGGCACTACTTTGGTTTTCTCCCTATGGAAGTCAACCACGGAGAAACCCCAATCCTTGTTTGTGCTGCTCCACAGCAAACGATCCCGGATTCATGGAATGGTTTGGGTTGGAAAGGAGCTTAAAGCTCATCCAGTTCCAGCCAAGGGGCAGGGACACCTTCCACTAGACCAGGTTGCTCCAGGAGCATCCCAACCTTCTCCATCAACCCATCCCAGTGTCCCTTCATCCTCAGAGTGAAGAGCTTCATCCCAACATCCCATCCACCTCTTCCAATTGGAAGCTGGTCCTCCTCACCCCATCCCTTCCTTATCCAAAGCCCCTTTCCAGGTTTCCTGTATTCCCTTTAGGCTCCGGAGCTGCTCTAAGGTGGGCGAATCCCACCCTTGATCCCGCAGGACCAGCACATGGAAGGGTTTTTTTATGGATCACATTGAGCTTCTCCTTTCCCACCATTTCCAAGGGGGAATTCCTGCCCCTTCCATACTCACTCCACGAACTCGTGGTCCCCCAGGTCGGCAAACATGTAACCATGGTAACCAAACACATCCCCGGCGAAGAACTTGATGCTGTTCTTGTGGCAGATGTGGTTGATCTTCACCATCACATCCCGGGAGCAGCAGGTCAGGCAGACCTGGGAATGGCAATGGGAATGACGTTATTCCCTCCCGGATCCTTCAACGCCGGGTGGGAGGTGATGCCATGCGAAGGATTTGGTTTCCCCTCTTGTCACAGCAGCTTTGCTCCAGGGATTTGGGAATACAGCAGCCAATTTTGGGATGGAGCTAAATAAGGATGGTTTTAAACCTGGGATGCATGGATAGGGGGAGCTCCTCCACGTTATCCATATCCCCCTCCACAGCTCCCGCCACTGCGGATCCACAGGAGCTCCACACTTGGATGTGCTGCTGTTCCTCCTCCAACCAGCCTGGAATCCTCCACGTCCCATCCCAAGGGAAGCAGGCAAAGGCAGGAGCAGCAAAGCCCCGGCACAATGAACACCAGGGTCATGAAGAAGACCCCATCCCATCGCACCGCATCAAACTGGGTGAAGAATTCCTCGGCTTTGGCATCCACATTCCCGGCATCAGCTTTGACGTCCACCATGGGGTTGAGGTTCTGGGCCCGCTCCAAGGAGGCCTCAGCGCGATTCCGGCCCAAGGATCCCCCCGGGATGAGGAATTGAGCCCGGGTATCCTCTTGGGAGACCTGGAATGGGAGGAAACAGTGGGATGAGCTTTCCATAGGAGCAGGGAAGTGGGAGAAGCCCCCGAGAGCTCAACGTGGGATAGAGAAAAGCAGACGAAGGAATCAAGCTCTGAGTCCTCAATCCCTATGGATGCGGAGCTGGATGCTGGGCTCACAGCTCCCTCTTGTGCCCGAGGAGAAGCCAGGCCATGACCTAGAGCCCACGTTCATGTAAGGAACACGTTTGCCACAGGGCTTAGGAATTCCATCCCACCCATGGGGCCCCAAAACGGACAATCCCATCCCAAAACGCAGCCACCCCATTCTAAAACGCAACCGTCCCGTCCCAAACCAGACTCATTCTGCCCCAAAAAGCAACAATTCCACCCCAAAAAGCAGCTCACCTGCTGATGGTCCAGCATGGTCAAGCCTTTGACTCCAGCCAGGATGAGGTTCTTGGCCACCTCCGCTCCCAGCCCCTTCATCCCCACCAGCAGCACCCGGGATGCTCGTAACCTGCAGCACAAAGAGCCCTTAGGGAGAGGGAAAAGAGGGAGCAGGGATACAATGGGGTGGGAAAGGCATGATCCTCAGCATCCCTGCTTGGGAATAGGGATGCTTTGCCTTGAAGGAGCGGGAATGGGGAGAGGCTGCAGGAAGGAGCCTTGAAAGCTGGGAAGTGAACCCTTATAGAGGGAACAGGTTGAGGAAGAGGGGTTCCAGCAGGGAATAGGCAGGCATTGGCAATTCCAGCTGGGAACTGAACCCTTATAGAGGGAACAGGGGCTCAGGAAGAGCGGTTCCAGCAGGAAACAGGCAGGCATTGGCAAGTCCAGCTGGGAATGAAGCAGGAGCTGTTTCTCCTCCCCCACCACACCCCCCATTTTCAAGCCCTATTGAACTCCTACACAGCCCTCAGGGTCCCCACAGGTTCCTACAGGCCCCCATAACTCCCCCCAGTCACCTCTACAAGCTTCTATAGTGTCCACTCACACCACAGGCGTTCCCCCCAGCACCTATAGACTCCCTTCACATTGCACACCCCCCCTCTTGATCCCTATAGAGCACGCAACAAGCTCCTATAGACCCCCATAGAGGCCTCCAAGACCCTCATAAGCTCCTACAAGGCCCCTGTAAGCTCCTACAGGGTCTGTCACAGGCTGTGGGGCCCCCATAAGACCCTCCAGGGCACCCCCCCATATTGCAGGGCCCCTCCAGGCTCCTATAGGACCCCCAGAAGCCCCTCCAGGCCCCTACAGGACCCCCAGAAGCCCCTCCAGGCCCCTCCAGGCCCCCCAGAAGCCCCTCCAGGCCCCTCCGAAAACCCTTCCAAGCCTCTCCTCATATTGCACATCCCCTCCAGGCCTCCATAAGCTCTTAAGGGTCTCTCACAGGCTGTGAAACCCCTATAAGACCCCCTTCTAGGCCCATACAGGACCCTCTAAAAGCCTCTTTAAGGCCCTTCTCTCATTGCACATCCCCTCCAGGCCCCCCCCTCAAGCTCTTAAGGATCTCTCACAGGCCCCTTTAGGACCCCCTCCCCAAGCTCTCCCAGGGGCTCGCACAGGCCGCAGGGTCCCCCCCAGGCCTCAAACCCCTCTCCCGTCCGACTCGTCCCGCAGCCTCCAGCCCCACTGACCGCTTCTGGGCCTCCAGCCCCCAGAGCCGGATCTGCCGGTCATATTGGGCCGCCTCCTCCTCGCTGATGCCGCCGGGGCCTCCCTCCTCCTTCTCCACCATCGCCGCCGCCGCCTTCACCTCACGACCACCACAACGCCCCCTGGCGGCCCGCGCAAACACCGCGCCGGTACCCAGCACCTTCCACGTTCACCGGAGGGGGGGGGAACGGCGGGATTCACCTCCCGGTGCTGGAGGCCTCTTATCCTCAACCGCACTTGAAACCACCTCAGGAGGCCTCTCCCGCCGTTATAACCGCGCGACAAGGCGTGAAGCCGCGTTTCTCCGCTTGAGGAAGCACTCAAACAAGCAGCACCCCCCTATGTACCGAATCAAATGGATTCGTCCTCGGCCCCTTTTCGTGCGGAAGCGGGGGCGGGGGGTGGTGCTCGGTTGTTTCCGTCCGCGGTCGGCTCTTTCCGTCACCGCTCGGCCCTTTCCGGCCGCCGTGCGGGGCGCTGCCTCGGCGCCATTTTGTGTGCCTGCCCGTGGGCCGCGGGGCCGGGCCGGGCCTGGGCCGCCCCCCCGCTGTAGAGTGACTGTGCCCCCGGTTCTTCCCCCCGCCACCCCTTGTGCCCATGGCCGTGGAGAGCCCGAGTGTCCCCCCTTCCGCCGCCGCTTCCCCCCCAAGCCCGCATTCCACCCCCCCTTCTCCGTCCTGCCACCACCACCACCACCACGACAGCGGCAGCAGCAGCCTCCCCCGGCCGCCGCCGCTCCAACACCACCACGGCCCGGACGAAAGGTCCAGTAACCGCCTCTACCCGAGAGCCTTCTCTGTCTGTCTGTGTCTGTCTGTCCGGCTCCCCGGACCAGGTTTGGGGGGGGTGGGAGCCGCGGGGAGGGGGTTGCGGGAGGAAAAGGGGGACGGGGGACCGGTAATGGTTGGATCCGGGAGGGGGGGGTTAAGGCCGGAGCCTGAGGTGGGGTGGGGGGGGCAAGGCCTGAGGTGATTTGGGGGGGGGGGGGTTAGGCCTGGCTTTATGGGGGGGGGGGAAGTGGGGCCTGGGGGGGGGGGTGAGAGGAGGAGGAGGAAGAGGCAGCGATAGAGGGGGTTTAGCGGGGGGGCGGGGGGGGTTGGAGGGAGCAGGAGGCCGCGGCCTGCGGAGAGCCGGGCCCTGAGGGGGGCAATGGAGGAGGCCAGGGACAGGCCGCGGGGGGGGGGGGGGGTAGGTCCTTAAGGGGCTGGTTTAGCTTCTTTAAGGGGGTTTTAGCTGCTTTAGGTGTGTTTTAGGGGGGGGGTTAGGTGCTTTAATGGGGTTTTAGCTGCTTTAAAGGGGTTTTGGGTGTTTTAGGTACTTTAGGGGGGTTTTAGCTGCTTTAGGGGTGCCTTATAGCCTCTTTAGGGGGGTCTTAGCTTCTTTAGGGGCGTTTTAGCTAATTTAGGGGGGGTTAGCTGTTTTAGGGGTGGTTTAGGTGCTTTAGGGGGGTTTGAACTTCTTTAGGGGTGTTTTAGCTGCTTTAGGGGTGCCTTATAGCTGCTTTAGGGGGGTTTTAGCTTCTTTAGGTGTGTTTTGGGGGGGGTTAGCTGCTTTGAGGGTGTTTTAGCTGCTTTAAGGGTGCCCTATAGCCTCTTTAGGGGGCTCTTTGCTTCTTTAGGGGTGTCTTAGCTGCTTTAGGAGGGTCTTAGCTGCTTTAGGGGTGTTTTAGCTGCTTTAGGGGGCTCTTAGCTTCTTTAGGGGTGCCCTGTAGCTTCTTTAGGGGGGTCTTAGGTGCTTTAGGGGGGTTTTAGGTGCTTTCCGGGGATCTTGGTTTCTTTAAGGGTGCCCTATAGCTTCTTTAGGGGGGTTTTAGTCTCTTTAGGGGGGTCTTAGCCTCCTTAGGGCTGCCCTAGCTGCCATGGGGGGTGCCCTAGCTTGGTACAGGGGGGTCCCTTTGGTAGGGAAAGGCTCATGTCCAGTGCTCCCAGGCCTTAAAAAGCTTGATACATCCATATATATCCCTATATATCCCTATATATCCATATCTGTGTCCCAGACCCCCCCTGTTTCCTCTGGGATGTATGGAAAGCACCCTCCCCCCCCCATTAACTTGAGCCCTTTCCTGTTCCCAGCACTTCCCTTTCCCAGTTCAACCCCCTCAGCAGGAAGTCTGGGCAGGCACAAACATGGCCGGGGGGGTGGGAAGAGGTAGATCCATAGGGAAGCAGAGAGGGAAGTTTCTGCCTTCCCCCCCCCCCGCCCCCGGAGCAGCACAGAGTGGTTTGTTCCTATGTGAAAGCAAAGTGAGTGCTTTGGCTTGAATGGGACCTTTTCCTGCCTCTTCCCAGCACTGAGTAATCCATGAGTGAGTAACCCATTAGTAACCTGTTAGTAATCCATGAATAATCCATGAGTGATCCATGAGGAACCTATGAGTAACCTATGGGTAGTCCATGAGTGATCCACAAATAACCTATGAGTGATCCATGTGTAATGAGCAATCAATGAGTAACCCATAAGTAACCCATGAGTGATCCATGAGGAACCTATGAGTGATCCATGAGGAACCTGAGTAATCCATGAATAACCTATGAGTGATCCATGAGTATCCTATGAGTAACCCATGAGTAACCTGTGAGTGATCCATGAGTAATCCATGAGTGATCCATGAGTATCCTATAAGTGATCCATGAGTAACCCCCGAGCTCCTCCGCAGGCCCCCAGTGTGGAAGCACCGCATTGGTCCCGCCCGCCCCCCCCCATCCTTAGAGCTTCAATGTGACTGTTTCAAGGCCCCAAAGTGACCAAAAGCACACTTTTTCCCCCCAAATCGTGCCTGGTGTGACATTCCCACCTCGGCTCCTTGCGGGATGCGATTCCTTCGCTTTGGCAGCGCGCTCCATCCTCCTCCCATTGCACTGAGCGGAAAGAGCCTGCTCCCGGCGCCGGCTTTTGGCCTGGAAAGAAAGCAGCGCAAAGTCACAACGTTGGGTTAAAATCACGCCAAAAAGTGTCAAAAAGCAACAACAACAACAACAAAAAGGTGGCAAAGCAAGCACTGTTCCCGAAAGTCATCACACATCCCCCCTCCCCCCCCCATCCCTATGGATCGTATGGGATCAGAGGAAAACCGGGAGCATCCCGGCAGCATTCCTCACCTTGCCCTTGTCTTCCCCCCTTTGCCCACCAGGTGCCTCGTGCCCAGCTCCAAGGCGGTCCCCTCACACCATTCCAGGTTGAACACCACTCCCAGGGCCGGGAATTCCCTCTTTTTTCCTTCCACTTCATGGGATTTGGGATTCCCTGGGCACCCAAAGCACACGTTCCTGCCCCGCTTCCGCCTTTCCCACTGGTGGCGGGGGGGCAATTCCCAGTGTTCCCTGTAAGCACACGGTGATGGTTTGCTCCCTGTTGGCTTTGCTCCCTAAGAAAAGATGGGAAAAGGTGGCTCCATCCCTTGCAAATACTCAAAGCGGATCCCGTGGCATTCCAGAGGGATTTCCGTATCAAACAACAGCCAGGGATGACTTCCCTGCCTTTTTGTCCCTGCTTTCATGGGCCCTGGTCCTTCCGTGCCTGAACTTTGCCATGGAATTGGGATTCTTTTTCCCCTTTTTGGAGGGATGGCAAAGCAGGAATTGTTGTCATTGGGAATTCTTAGGGATTGTTGGATGCTTCTATATGGTTAAACGAGAGCAGGAGGAGGCAAAACTTCTCCAGGCCTTTTCGTGGTGCCATTCCCAGCTCCTCCTGATGCTCAGGATCCCTATGGAGCCGCTCCTGTATCCCAGGCCCATCCGGATCCTTCCATTCCCTGGAATTCCTTTTCCAAGGGTTGTCGGGCCGAAGCTTTGTAGGACCAGGTTAAAGCAAAGCCCAGCCCCTGGAATTGTGTTGGTATTCCAGGAACTGGGATGCATCCCGGTGCCAATGTATCCGGTTCCGCGTTAGGATTTCATAGGAGCAATGGGAAGGAGCCAACCTGGAAGCACATTCCCTAAGGAAGCTCCAACTGGGAGGAGAGAGAGCTGGGAAGCTTCCCTAAGGATAAATGGGGCTTGGAATTAGGGATGGCAGGAGGAGGATTGGCCCTGAGGAGTGGGCAAAAGGCGTCTCCCTTATCCATTACTTCCCGCTTGCTTCCCAATGGGAATGAAACCTAAGGAGGAGAGCTCAGGCCCTTTGGGATCAGGTTGGGATAATCCAGGGGTTTGTGAGGGTGAACTTGTGCTGGTGTTCAACCAAGCCTAAGGAAAACTGGGAATACAGAGCAGGAACCAGGCCAATTCCACTCAGAGCAGCCCAATTCCCGGCCCTGGGATAGGGAGCGGAGAGTTGGGAATGCTCCCTATCGCCTTGAGGTCAGGCACTTATGGCCAATACTTGGGTTTTCCCCCCCTGATGCTCTTTGATCCCATCAAATCCAGGTGCTTCCCCCCCCCCCCCCCCAATCCCTCCTTATCCAGCTCCATCTGCAACTGCAGAGGCTTTTCCATAGGCTTCCCACTGCCTCTCCCCTTGTGCTTTGCATTCCTGGGATTCAAAGCCGGGAATTTCAAGCTGGCTCCAGTCGTGCCCAGTTTACACCATGCAAGGCGGGTTCCTGCTTTGTCTTCCTGAAATCCAGCCCATTCCCATTTGTTTTCCAGGGATGGGAGCTGTTTCCAACCGGGTGTATTCCAGGAGGAAGGAGCAGGGATGGCTGGGACAGGGCTTTGACTCCTCAGTGGCCACAATGGCTTTCCATTAGTATCCGGCTTTGGAATTACCCAGTTCCTTCCCAGCATCCTCCCTCTGGATGCTGCCACTTTAAATCCCGGCCTAAAGCTTTTCCCAGCAGGAATCCAGCAGGAAAAGCAGGGTTAGAACCCATCCCAAGGTGTTGGGATGACCGGGATCCCCTCATGGATTAGTTCATGGATATTAATGGGCTCAATGATGGCTTTGAGGGTTCAGAGCATCCCAGCTCCTGGCACTTCCCAATCCCCTTTGCAGTAGCTGCAGGATCCCAGCGCTCGGTTCTGTAACTGCACCGGTATTCCCAGCATTCCCAATCCACAGCCAGGGATGAACGAGGTGGTCTCCATGAGCTTGCTTTCCTTCTGCTCTGCTGAGCTTTGTGTGGCTTCATTCCCTATCCAAACGCCTGCAGGATGCTGCATTGCTGGGATGGGAATCATGCCCATGGATACCTTTAAAGCTGGGAATTCCGCCTCGGCTTTGTGGGTAATTCCTGAGTGAGCTTCAGTGTGGAGCTGGGCTGTTAGTAACAGGGATTTCCTCTCCAGGAGCCTGTAACATTCCCGGGATGCTTCGAAGGGGGTGGAAGTGTTCAGGGATCCACTCCCTAAGTGATGTTTGGGAATAGCAGTGATGGATATAAGCTGGAGTTTGGGTTTTAGGGAAGGGAGGAGGATGAGAAGGGGAAGGAAAAGGAGAAGGAAAAGGGAAATTAATAGGAAAAGGAGAAGGAATAGGAAAAGGAGAAGGAAGAGGAGAAGGAAAAGGATGAGGATCCCCCCCCTCAGGGTTTCAGTCCCACTGCAACAACGTGGGTCCTGGTGGGAGAGAAGGAAAATCCCCCGGAGCGGACAGAATTCCTGCATATTCCATGCTTAATCCATGCCAAGGCCATGCAGAGTCTCTTGGGGCCTGTTCCAGAGGCCTTTTGAGTTGGAAATTCATGGATGGGGCTCAGGGAATTCTCTTGAGGAAGTCTGGGATTGATTATTTCCCCCTCTTCCCTAAGGAATAACAGGGCAATCAACATGGTGGTGCTGTCCTTGTCCTGGACCACCAGCATCCATCCTGGGAATGGGTCTCCCCTTCCCTTCCAACCCCATTCCCAGCCTCGGAACTCGTTCCCCTTGGATGTTGAGCATTGGAGAGAGCCGTAGCAGATCCCGGTGCCGGAATCACTTGGCTATGGAAAACCAGGAATGCGGGAGCCGAGCACGGAGCGAGGTTTGTGGTGGTTTCCCTGCTCATTGTCCCTGTTCCCGCTCTCCAGGGAGGATGGGGAGCTGGAGGAAGGGGAGCTGGAGGACGATGGAGGGGAGGAAGTGCAGGATCCCAGCGAATCCCAGGAACGGGGTCGGAAGGAGAAGGGGGAGAAGCACCACAGCGACTCGGAGGAGGAGAAATCCCACCGGCGCATGAAGCGGAAGCGCCGGAAAGAGAGGGAGAAGGAGAAGAGGAGATCCAAGAAGAAAAGGAAATCCAAGCACAAGGTGAGCAGAACCTTGGGAATCTCCCGGGAATGCCTCCCCTGACGTTACATTGTTGGGAGTCAGCTTTGGGGGATAACGATGCCGCGGCATTCCTTTGGCCCTCCAAGGACACGGAGCCTGGGGAAAACAAGGAATTCCCTATCCCAGGCTCCCGGTTTGGAACTTGGGAAGCACGAGGGGTGTGTTAAGGAAAGGCTGGGAATGCTGGAGCAGCTCCCAGTGCTTGAAGGGGCTACAGGAAACCTGGAGAGGGGCTTTGGCCACGGGATGGGACAAGGGGGAATGGCTTTAAGCTGCCAGAGGGGACATTGAGATGGGATATTGGGAAGCTGTTCCCTGTGAGGGTGGTGGGGTACTGGGATGGGTTGATGGAGAAGGTTTGGATACCCCATCCGCGGCAGGAACAGGATGAGCTTTAAGGTCCCTTCCACCCCAAATCATTCCATGACCACATGAGCATCCCAAAGACCCCCCAGAAGATGGGAGACGAGGCCGGATCCCGGAGCTGATCCGGGATGAACTTCCCTATGTCCCATCCTGCAGCGCCACGCGTCTTCCAGCGATGACTTCTCGGACTACAGCGAGGACTCGGACTTCAGCCCTGGGGAGAAAGGCCATAGGAAGTACCGGGAATACAGCCCGCCCTATGCATCCGTGAGTATCCCATGGGAAGCTGCTGCCCATCCATCCGGACCATGCCTCCGGCCCTCCTGCTTCCTTTTCCCTGGGTTTAGTTTGCAGCATGAAGTGATGGAGCATTCCCTCTTTTCCTCACTAACTCTTTGCCTTTCCCAAAGTCCCACCAGCAGTATCCGTCCTCTCACAGCGCTTCCATGCCAAAGAAGAGTTATTCCAAGCTGGAAAGCAAGAGCTACGGCATGTATGAGGACTATGAGAACGAGGAATATGCTCAGTACGAGGGAGAGGAGGATGAAGACCTGGGCAAGGAGGACTACGATGACTTCGTTAAGGAGCTCAACCAGTACCGGAGGGTCAAGGAGGGCTCCCACCGAGGCCGAGGTGCGTCCCTGTGATGGGATATCGGGAAGCTCTTCCCTATGGAGGTGGTGGCATGCTGGGATGTGGGTAAATGGAGGAGGTTTGGATGCCTCATCCCCATCGAGGGCCAGATTGGAGCATCCCTGCTTGGATGAGCTTTTGAGATCTTTTCCAACCCAAACCATTCCATGATCCTATGAGAACCATTTGGGATGGAGATGGACTCCGGTCCCATTGTGATATCCCTGGATAGCATTGATGGGATGGGGGGGTTTCAAATCCATTTGGCTTCTCCCACATCCATCCTTTGGGCAGCCTCAAACGTGATGCCCTCAGAACCGGGGCTGGCGGATCCCATTCCTGGTTTCCCATGGCCTCTTGTTGTGCTTCCCGATGGGCTGAAGCCCATCCCAGCCTGACCCATCCCTGTATCCGCAGGAGGCCGGGGCCGGGGCCGCGGGTACCGGGGCCGAGGCGGCCGTGGTGGGATGCGAGGCCGGGGCCTGGGCCGGGGCAGCCGGGGCCGGGGCCGGGGTGAGCACCCGGAGGAGGAGGAGGAGATGTACGAGGAGGAGATGGAGGTGAGCTCGACTTCCCGTGGGATCGATGGGAGCCTGGGAATGGGCCCTGCTCTTCACGCTCCCACCTTCCTGCCCTGCAGTACTGTGATGCCGAGGAGCCCATGGATGAGGATGACTACATGAAAGAGCTCAACCAGTACCGCAGGAGCAAGGAGAGCCGCGGCCGGGGTGAGGGGAGCCCTCCCTTCCCTTCCTTTCCCCCTGCTCCCTTCTGCCTTCTTCTCCCTTCTCCGTTTCACCGTTTCCTTTTCCTCTCCCCTTTCCTTTCCTTTCCTTTCCTTTCCTTTCCTTTCCTTTCCTTCCCTTTCCTTCCCTTTCCTTTCCTTTCCTTTCCTTCCCTTTCCTTCCCTTTCCCTTTTCTTTCCCTTCCCTTCCCTTCCCTTCCCTTCCCTTCCCTTCCCTTCCCTTCCCTTCCCTTCCCTTCCCTTCCCTTCCCTTCCCTTCCCTTCCCTTCCCTTCCCTTCCCTTCCTTTCCTTTCCTTTCCTTTCCTTTCCCTCCCTTCTCCCTTCTCCCTTCTCCCTTCTCCCTTTCACCTTTTCCTTTCCTTTCCCTCCCTTCTCCCTTCTCCCTTCTCCCTTCTCCCTTCTCCTTCTCCCTTCTCCCTTCTCCTTCTCCCTTCTCCCTTCTCCCTTTCACCTTTTCCTTTCCTTTCCCCTTTCCCCTTCCCTCCCTTCCCTTCCCTTTTCCCTTCACTTTCCTTTCCCCTTCCCTTCCATTCCCTTCCTTCCCCTTCCCCTTTCCCTTTCCTTTTCCCTTTCCCTTCCCTTCCCTTCCCCTTTCCCTTTCCCTTTCCCTCCCTTCCCTTCCCTCCCCTTCCCCTTCCCTTCCCTTCCCCTTTCCCTTTCCCTTTCCCTCCCTTCCCTTCCCTCCCCTTCCCCTTCCCTTTCCTTTCCCTTCCCTTCCCTTCCCCATTCCCTTCCCTTTCCCAATCATCTCCCCTCTCCACAAGGATTGGAATGAGATCCCAGCGGATGTGTTGCAGGTTTGAACCGAGGCCGTGGCCGTGGTCCCAGAGGAAGAGGGAACAAAGGGATGGGCCGAGGCCGGGGCCGAGGCGGGAACAGGAGCGGGATGGGGAAAGGTGGTGGCATGAACGACAATGATGATTACTACGACGAGGACATGGGGGTGAGTGCCTGGTTTCCTGCTCCCTCCATCGGGATGCTCTAAATCCAGCCACATTCCCAAGGAAATCCCCAAGGGGTCTTCCCAGCAGCCACGAAGCATCTCCAACAGGTTCCTCAGGGAACTGTTATTATCCTCCCTTTTTCATCCCAAATCCCAGTGGTGTTCCCTCTGGGAGACATCCACGTGGGATATTGTCCCTTCTTCCCCTGCGATGTGGTGCTTCCCGTTTCCAATTCCCTATGGAATTCCATGCTTCCCATAGGACGGCGGTGGGAATTACCGCCGCAACGACCATGACAAACCCCACCAGCAGGCAGACAAGAAGGGCAAAGTGATCTGCAAGTACTTCGTGGAGGGCCGGTGTACCTGGGTAAGGAGGAAGCCCGGAGCATCCCTAGGGATGCGGCCCTGGATCCCGAGCTCCAGCTCCGGCACCACCTCCTGCTCCTGTTCCTCCTCAGGGCGACCACTGCAACTTCAGCCACGACATTGAACTGCCAAAGAAACGGGAGCTCTGCAAGTTCTACATCACCGGCTACTGCGCCCGGGCTGAGAACTGCCCCTACATGCACGATATCCTATGGGATTCGGCTTGGAGCATCCCTGCTACCAAGTGCAGGGATGCGCAGGGAGCGGGGAACCCGGATGCGCAGCTCCTCGTGGGGGAAAAGGGGGGGTTTGGAAGGAAAAGAAGGGAAACGGGATGGGGGTTGTGCTGGTTTTAATCCACGCGTAGCAGGAGCATCCATTGGGATTTGTTTTCCTTAACTCCCAGCACGGGACTTCCCGTGTAAGCTCTTCCACACCACGGGCAACTGCATCAATGGGGATGACTGCATGTTCTCCCACGAGCCCCTCACCGAGGAGACCCGGGAGCTGCTGGATAAGGTACAGGGCGACGCTGCTGCACCTTCCCCTCTGCTTCCCAACCTTGGGAATACAGGGAAAAGCTCCCGGGAGTCACCGCTTCCTCCTCTCCCCATCCCAGATGCTGGCGGATGACGCGGAAGCGGGCGCCGAGGACGAGAAGGAGGTGGAAGAGCTCAAGAAACAAGGAATTAACCCCCTCCCCAAGCCCCCCCCGGGGGTCGGGCTGCTCCCGACCCCCCCCCGGCCCCCTGGCCCCCCGGCCCCAACATCTCCCAATGGGAGGCCGATGCCTGGGGGGCCCCCTCCGCCTCCTCCACCTCCATTGCCCCCCCCGGGGCCGCAGCTGCCCCCTCCCATGCACGAGCCGCTGTCCCCGCAGCAGCAGGACATGTACAAGAAGATCCCGTCGCTGTTTGAGATCGTGGTGAGGCCCACGGGGCAGCTGGCAGAGAAGCTGGGAGTCAGGTTGGTGCTGAGCCCCCCCTCCCAGGGGCTTGGATCCATGCGGGAGGCTTGGGAGGAAGGGAAAGCTCCTCCAGTTCCATGGGCAAGCGCATCTTCCATAGGGAACATGGCCTTGGGTACCAAACCTCCTCCATCCAAGCTGTGTCCCATCACCCTCATTGTGGTGGGACATATTCCATAGGGAACGTGGCCTTGGGTACCAAACCTTCTCCATCCTCATAGTGAGGGGACAGCTTCCATAGGGAACGTGGCCTTGGGTACCAAACCTTCTCCATCCTCATAGTGAGGGGACAGCTTCCATAGGGAACGTGGCCTTGGATACCAAACCTTCTCCATCCTCATAGTGAGGGGACAGCTTCCATAGGGAATGTGGCCTTGGGTACCAAACCTTCTCCATCCTCATAGTGAGGGGACAGCTTCCATAGGGAACGTGGCCTTGGGTACCAAACCTTCTCCATCCTCATAGTGAGGGGACAGCTTCCATAGGGAATGTGGCCTTGGGTACCAAACCTTCTCCATCCAGGCTGTGTCCCACCACCCCCGAGATTCCCATGGGGATCATCCCAGCACATCGGAGTCCATCCCTCCACGTTTTCCTTTGTTTTCTCTTCCAGGCACCCAGGTCCACCCCCCCCGAGATTCCCTGGACCAGGAGGACCCCCGGGACCGATGGGGCCTGGACCCATGCACCCCGACATGCACCCGGACATGCATCCCGACATGCATCCCGACATGCACCCGGATATGCACCCGGACATGCACCCGGACATGCACCCGGACATGCCGATGGGCCCCGGGATGAATCCTGGCCCCCCCATGGGTCCTGGCCCCCCCATGATGCCCTATGGGCCGGATGATTCCCCACATTCCGGAATGATGCCGCCTGGTCCACCCGGCCAAGGCTTCTATGATAACTTCTACCAGCAGCAGGAAGGGCTGGAGATGGATCATGGAATGATGGGAGACCCAGGTACATCCCGAGGAGCGGAGATGGGATATTCCCGGCATGCTGAGCAGGAAAGGGGGTTATGAATGGGATTTGCTTCTCCCGGGATTCTCTTTTTCCTTGGCAGATGACTACGGAGGCTACGAGGACCTGGAAGGGCCCCCGGCGGAGCACATGTTCCCTGATCCCAACTTGGATCACGATGCCCTGTGTGAAGGAGGGCCCCCCGGCCTGGCCAAGCCTCCGGGCAGCATTCCCGACTTCCTGCCCTCGGCACAGAGGGCTCTTTACCTACGGATCCAGCAGAAGCAGCAGGAGGAGGAGGAGAGGGCTCGGAGGCTGGAGAGCAGCAAACAGGAGCGGGAGAACGAGGAAGGCAAGTGGGAAAAGCCAAGGTTTTCCAGGCAGATCCATGCGTGCCGGGGGGGTAACGTGGATCTGCTTCAGCTGTGCAGGTGGGAGGTTGGAAAAGAGGAGGACTAGGAGGAATTGCATAGGGATCAGGGCATGCTGAGTGCCTTGGAGAGCATCCCCAGTGTCCCAAGGGGAGGGAGAGGAGCTGGAAAAGTGGGAAGCACTGGCTGGAATGGGAATGGAGTGTGCTGTGGGAAGGAGGGAGAGGGAGAGGGAAAGAAAGAGGGAAAAGGAGAGGGAAAAGGAAGAGGAGAAGGGAAAGGGAGAGGGAAAGGGAAAAGGAGAGGGGAAGGGAAAGGGAGAGGAAGAGGGAAAGGGAAAGGAAGAGGGAAGGGAAAAGAAGAGGGAAGGGAAAAGGAAGAGGGAAAGGGAAAGGGAGAGGAAGGCGGAAAGGGAAAAGGAGAGGGAAAGGGAAAAGAGGGAAAGGAAGAGGGAAAGGGAAAAGAGGGAAAGGGAAAAAAGGGAAAGGGAAAGGGAGAGGAAGAGAGAAAGGGAAAAGGAGAGGGAAAGGTGAAAGGAAGAGGAAAAGGGAAAGAAAGAGGGAAGGGGAAAAGGAGAGGGAAAGGGAGAGGAAGAGAGGGAAAGGGAGAGGAAGAGAGGGAAAAGGAAAGGGAAAGGGAAAAGGAGAGGGAAAGGAAGAGGGAAAGGGAAAGGGAAAAGGAGAGGGAAAGGAAGAGGGAGAGGGAAAGGCAGAGGGATGTGCTCAGCATTCCAGTGGCAGGAGCAGGGAATGCCGAGGCTGTCACGCACCAAAACACGGGAGCGGTTGGGAAGGGGATTTGAGACCAGGGAGAGGGGACCTGGCTTGTGCTTCCCATCTCCCTTCATCTCCTCCTTCCTCCTCCTCCCACCAGGCGATCCCGGGAACTGGTATTCCAGCGACGAGGACGAGGGCGGGAGCAGCGTCACCTCCATCCTCAAATCCCTCCGGCAGCAGAGCTCCGGGAATGCCGCCCGCCCGCACAAGGGCCAGGCCGGAAGCAGCGCCCGCCCGGCTGATCCGCGCCTACGGGATCCGCGCCTATCCCGGAATGCCGATCCCTCCGGAGAGCCGGGACCCTCCGACCCCCGCCTCGCTCGCCACATTCCCTCCGCCATTCCCAAACCCGAGCCTCATTCCAGCGCCAGCAGTGGGCAGAAGCCCCCTCTGCTTCCCGACGAGGAGGAAGGGGAACGGGCTCTCCGGGACAAGCCCATCAGTATCCCATTGGATGCTCTTCCCGGCCATTCCCTGCGGGATCCGCGCTCCCAGCTCCAGCAGTTCAGCCACATTAAGAAGGACGTCGTCCTCCACAAGCCCAACTTTGCCCGGATGATCCTATGGAGCCCCGAGGATCTGATCCCGCTCCCCATCCCAAAGCAGGAATTCATCCCTGTCCCGGCCGCCCTCCAATCCATGCCCGCCCTGGATCCTCGCCTCAACAGATCCCAAGCATCCCTCTCGGATCCCAGGCAGCGAGCGGGAAGCGCGCCGGGAGACACCAGCGCGTCGGGCTCGGCATCATCGGGGCTCCCGGATTTCGAGCTCCTTTCCCGGATCCTAAAGACGGTGTCAGCGGGGGGGAGCCCCCAGAGCGACAAACCCAGCGACCCGCGCGTGCGCAAAGCCCCCGCCGATCCCAGGCTGCACAAAACCATGGATCCAGCCGCATCCCGAGCTTCCAAACCTACGGATCCGGCGCCGGGAGCGGGAGAGGCGGCTCCGGCCATTGCTCCCTATGACCCGCGGCTGCTGACGGGCACCGGGCAGAGCAGCGTCCTCAGCGCCATCAGCCTCTACGATCCCAGAACTCCCAACTCGGGCGGCAAAGCCTCCGAGCCCCTTCCCGAGGGATCTTCCAAGGCTTCGGAATGCGGGAAACCCCCCGCCAAAGCCAAGGAACCGCTCTTTGTCCGGCGCTCCGCTCTGGAGCATCCCGATGCCGAGAAGGGATGCGGCGAATCCGCTACGGACAGGTACAACAGCTACAACCGCCCTCGTCCCAAAGCCGCTGGGAATGCCGCCGATCCCGGCGCTCCCCATCCCGGTGTCCATAACCTCCCGGTCCCCCCTGTCTATGGGATGGTGAAACAGAGCTCCAAATCCGGAGCCGGGAGCCCCTTTGCTGGGAATAGCCCGGCCCAGGACAGCGAGCAGCAGGATGCTGCTTCCCTCAAGGATGTCTTCAAGGGCTTTGATCCCACGGCATCACCCTTCTGCCAGTAGGATTCCCAGCGATTCCCAACTATTCCCAGCGCCGTGCTGGGATTTGGGGTGTTCTTTTGGTTCTTGGCCATTTATTTTAAGCCCATTAGCGCTCACTTTAGCCGTAGAGCCTGTATATAACACCCCCCCCCCATTCCCGACGGAATTCCCGATGGAATTCCCGAGTTTTCCCCCCCTCCCAAAACCATGTTTTCCAAGAGAAATCAGCGTTTCCTCCGTGCTACAAAGCGGCATTCCCATCGTTTTCCTGCTTTTCCCTCCCCCCTTCCCAAATCATCCCTGATCAAAGTCATCCCGGGGGGGGGGGAAAAGCGGGAATGTTCCACCTCCACCTTCCCAAAGCCATGTTTCAGCCCCAAATCCCACCATTCCCACCTTTTTCTACCATCCTAATGTGGGCACTAAGGATCAAAACCTGCCTCAAAAGGTGGGAACCAGGCTTTGTGTCCCTCGCTTCCCGGTTGCATCTGGGTTTCCTGGGGTTTTTTTTTAGCGGAATTCCATGATTTTTACACTTTGGGATTCTCGGGATCTTTCCACACACCCCTCCCCCCCCTTCCCCAACACCGAGCCAAAAAGCAGGGAAAAAGAAGGAAAAGGTTCTATTCTTGACATTAAATTATTCCGCTCCCATTCCTTTGCTCCGGCGGGATTTGCAGCTGGAAAAGTGGGATTTCGGGGGGAAGGGGAGGGGGTGTCCCCCCCAAAAGGAGGCCGGAGAAGGAATTCGGGTCTAAAGTGGTGTTTTCCCTATGGATCCTCGGACCAGGGGGGTTTGGGGGGGGTCCGGGGGTGTTCCGGAGCCATTGTAATAAAGGTGTAAATACCAGCGGGAGTCGAGGCTGGAAAACCGGGAATGGTGCCCGGAGGATGGGTGCATATAGGGGTGGATGGGGTGCGTATAGGGGTGCGTATGAGGGGGGTTGGGGTTCATATGGGGGGGCTTGGGTGCATATAGGGATGTATGGGGTGCATATGGGGGGCTTGGGTGCATATAGGGATGTATGGGGTGCATATAGGGGTGTATGGGGTGCATATGGGGGGCTTGGGTGCATATAGGGATGTATGGGGTGCATATAGGGGTGGATGGGATGCATATGGGGGGCTTGGGTGCATATAGGGATATATGGGGTGCATATAGGGGGTTTGGGGTGTGTATAGAGATGTATGGGGTGCATATAGGGATGTATGGGGTGCATATAGGGATGTATGGGGTGCATATAGGGGTGTATGGGGTGCATATGGGGGGTTTGGGGTGTGTATAGGGATGTATGGGGTGCATATAGGGATGCATGGGGTGCATATGGGGGGGGTTGGGGGGGTTAGGGTGCATATGGGGTGGGTTGGGGTGCATATGGAGAGTGCATGGGGTGCATATGGGGGAGTGTATGCGGTGCATACACAATTCCCCCCCCCAGCTGGTTTGGGGGACCCCCCATTGCATTCAGCCCCGGGGGGGGCAGTTCTGGGGTGCCCCCCCTCAGTTTAGCCCCATAGAAGTGAGTTGGGAAGGGGGGGGGGAAGATCCCTGTATGGCCCCCCCGGGAATGTAATGGAGCCGCGGGGGGGGGGGGGGGGGGGGGGCACTTCCTGCCAGCTGTTCCCAACATCTGGATTCTTCCATCAACAGCTTTGGGGGGGGGCTCATGACGTGAATGGGGGGACCCTGGGGACAAAGGGGGGGGCCCGCCTGTGTGTGCCCCCCCTACAAAATATGGAGCTGAAAGGGGTTGGGGGGGACCCCCAAATTTGGGGGGGGAGGGGGAATTTTTGGGGGGGTCATAAATTTGGGGAGGCCTATTTTGAGGGGGTCCCCAATTTATTTGGAGCATCCCAAGTTTTTCGGGGGGGTCCCATTTTTGGGGGGGTCTTCCCCACATTTTGGGGGGGTCCCACATTTTGGGGGGGTCCATTTTTGGGGGCCCCCACTTTTGGGGGGGTCTCACATTCTGGGGGGGTCCCATTTCTTGGGGGTGGTCCCCACTTTTGGGGGGGTTCCCTTTCTTGGGGGGGTCCCAAATATTTTGGGGGGTGGTCCCATATATTGTGGAAGTCCCATTTTTGGGGGGTCCCCATTTTGGGGGGTCCCATTTTGGGGGGGTCCCCATATTATGGGGGGGCCTCCCAGTCACACCGTACCCATGCAGCACAATGAGGATTTATTGGGGGGGGTGGTTAAATACAAGCCCAGTGGGTGCTGGGGGGGGGTCCCCCCCTTTGGGTGCCCCCCCTCCGCGGTTATGGGGGGGGGTCCTCGGGGCTGGGTCTTTGCAGGAGCTGCTGCTTCGGGAGCCCCTTGAGCTGCACCAGGAGCTGTTGGATGAAGTCCTTTGGGGGGTAAGGGATAAATTAGGCCCCCCCCCCATTAATTAACACCCCCCCTTTAATTACCCCCCCTTTAATTACCCCCGCCCCCGGAAAAGGAAGAGGCCCCCCCCCACCCCCCCGGCACAACCCTCAATGAATGTTTTTGCCTTTTAAAGCCCTGTTTGGAGCCACCGCAGCCAAAGGGGAGATACCAAAAAGAGGGGGGTTCAAAGGGGGGGGGGGGTCCAACGTGTGTGCCCCCTCCCCATTGCTTCTGTCTGCGCCCCCCCCTTAAAACACCCCCCCCCCATAGGTGCATACCTCGGGGTCGGCGCTGCAGGACTTGAGGATGAGCTGGATGCAGGGATGGATGCAGGGATGGATGCAACCATGGATGGAGGGGGGGGTTACACGTGTGCCCCCCCCCAAAACACGCGTGTTCCCCCCCCGTGAAGCCCCCCCCCCAAACCTGCAGCTTTTGGGCTCGCTCCTCGTCAGTCTCCAGCTCCAGGAGCTCGTCGATGTTCACCTCATCCGGTATCTCCTGCTCCTGCCGCGGGGGGGCCCCGGTGTCCCCAATGGTGCCCCCATCCCCATCGGTCTGTCGTCCCCCCCCCCCGCCATGGTCCGGTCCAACCGGTCCCGGTCCCGAACATCCCTCTCCAGCCGGGACCCGGTGCCGAGCATCCCGGTCCTGGTCCCGTTATAGCCCCCGGTCCTGTTCTCTATCCCGCCCCTGGTCCCGGTCCCGTTGTTGCTCCCGTCTGGGTCCCGTTATCGTTGGCTCCCCTTTTCACCCCCGGTCCCGTTCCCGTTCTCGCCCCTGGTCCCGTTATCTCTCCCTGTCCCGTTGCCGCTCTCATCCTTGTTCCCGGTCCCGTTATCGTTGGGTCCCCTTTCCATCCCCGGTCTCGTTCCCGATCCCGTTCTTTCTCCCGGTCCCGTTATCGCTCCCACCCCTGGTTCCGGTCTCGTTCTTGCCTCCGGTCCCGTTCTCGCTCCCATCCCAGTTCCCGGTCCCGTTCTTGCTCCCGGTCCCATTCTCATTCCCGCTCCCGATCGCGTTCTCTCCCTGGTCCCGATCCCGTTCCCGGTCCCGATCCCGCTCCCGGTTCCGTTCCCGTTCTCTCTCCCTATCCTGTTCTCGCTCCCACCCATGTTCCCGGTCCCGTTATTGCTCCCGGTCCCGTTCTCTCCCCGATCCCGTTCTCTCTCCCGGTCCCGTTATCGCTCCCACCCATGTTCCCAGTCCCGTTATCGCTCCCGGTCCCGATCCCGTTCTCTCTCCCGGTCCCGTTATCGCTCCCACCCCTGGTTCCGGTCCCGTTCTCTCTCCCGTTCCCGTTCCCGTACCCGTCCCCGGTAGAGCTCCTGCAGCCCGCGGTCGATCCAGCTCTCGGTATCGAGCCGCCGCTGCAGCTCCCTCCGGTTGTACTTGACCGTGGCCCGGGCCGGGCGCCGCTGCAGCGCGGGGCTGCGGGCGGAGGGCGGGGGGCGCCCCGGGGAGCCCCCCCCGAGGGACCCCCCCCCCGGGGAGCCCCCGCCCCGGCCCTGCCGCCGCCCCACGCGGTGCGCGGCCATCGCTCGGCGCCGGGAATGGGGCGGGGACCAAGGGGGCGGGACCAGGGGGCGGGGACAAAGGGGCGGAGCCAAAGGGAGACCCCCATAGAGCCCTATAGAACCCATAGTGCCCAAGAGCGCCCATAGAAACCTATAGAGCCCATAGAAACCTAGAGCACCCATAGAGCCCTATAGCGCCCACAGCGCCCTAGAGTGCCCGTAGAGACATACAGTGGCCATGGAGACCTCTAGAACCCATAGAGACCTGTAGCACCCATAGAGACCTGTAGCGCTCATAGAGCCCTAGAGCACCCATGGAGCCCTATAACGCTCATAGAGACCTATAGCGCCCATAAAGACTTATAGATCCCATAGAGACCTGTAGCGCCCATAGCACCCTAGAGCACCCATTGCACCCTATAGCGCCCATAGCACCCTAGAGCACCCATAGAGCCCTATAGTGCCCGTAGAGACCTATAGCGCCCATAGAGACCTATAGCACTCATGAAGCCCTAGAGCACCCATAGTTCCTCATAGCGCCCATAGAGCCCTATAGCGCCATAGCGCCCACAGCGCTCCTAATTCTAGTCCCTCTAGCGCCTAATTGTGCCCACAGCTCTCCTATAGCCCCCAAAGTTCTAACTCTATAGGCCCTCCAGTCCCTATAGCTCCTACAGCACCCTATAGCTGCTGGGAGACCCTACAGCCCCGTAGCGCCCTATAGCGCTTACAGCTCGCCTAAACCCATATCCCCCTATAGCCCCTAAAGCACCTTATAGCCTCCATAGAGCCTATAGCTCCTATAGTGCCCAATAGCACCCATAGCGCATATAGCCCCTTTAACACCCATAGCCCCTGCATCCCCCATAGCCCCTAACGTCCCCTATATCCCCCATAGACCCCTATATCCCCCATAGACCCCTATATTCCCTTATAGCCCCCAGCCGCGCTGCAGCGCTGTTTCCCGCTCCGCACGCAAATGAGGGGGCGGAGCCAGCAGCCCGCGCTCAGGCGGGCGTGGCTTCGAGGTGGGCGTGGTCTCGCTCTCACCTGTGCGCGGCCCGCCGGGCAGGGGGCGTGGCTTAGCGGCGGGGCGCGGGCGCACCTGAGTGACGCAACAGCAATGGCGGCGCCCGGGGCGGCGGGGCGGCTCCTGCCGCTGCTGCTGCTCCTCCTCCCCGCGGCCTCCCCCGAGCCCCGGCCCGGCCCCAGCGGCCTCCCCGTGCCCGGTAACGGCAGCGCCCGGAGCCGGGCCCGGCCGCGGCTCCCCCGGCCTCAACGGGGGCTGTGGAGGAGGGACCTGAAGGGGGAAAGTGGGGGGTGCGGCCTATGAGGGCCTTGAGGAGGCCCGGCCCTTGGGGGGGTCCCATTGGTGCCTTGGGGTCGTTACTGGGGTTATTATTGGGGTTATTCTCATTATTGGGGTTATTATTGGGGTTATTCTCATTATTGGGGTTATTCTCATTATTGGGTCAATTATTTAGCTTATTAACGGGTTTATTCCCATTATTGGGGTTATTATTATATGGCTTATTACTGGGTTTATTAATGGGGTTATTCTCATTATTGGGGTTATTATAATTATTGGGTCAATTATTTGGCTTATTAATGGGGTTATTCTCATTATTTGGCTTATTATTGGGGTTACTCTCATTATTCGGCTCATTATGGGGTTTATTAATGGGGTTATTCTCGTTATTTGGGCCATTATTGGGTTTATTCTCATTATGGGGTCAATTATTTTGGCTTATTAATGGGTTTATTCTCATCATTTGGCCCATTATTGGGGTTATTCTCATTATTTGCCTTATTATTGGGTTTATTAATGGAGTCATTCTCATTATTTGGCTTATTATTTGGTTTATTATTGGGTTTATCCTCATTATTGGGCTTATTATTGGGTTTATTACTGGGGTTATTCTCACTATTTGGTCCATTCTCATTATTGAGTTCATTATTCACTTTTATTAATGAGTTTCTTCCCATTTTGGGGTCCATTCTTGTCTTTATTCCCATTATTCGCTTCATTTTTGCCTTTATTCCCATTTTTGGGTCCATTCTTGGCTTTATTCCCATTATTTCCTTCATTTTTGCCTTTATTCCCATTTTTGGGTCCATTCTTGGCTTTATTCCCATTATTTCCTTCATTTTTGCCTTTATTCCCATTTTTGGGTCCATTCTTGGCTTTATTCCCATTATTTCCTTCATTTTTGGCTTTATTCCCAGTATTTGGTCCATTTTTTTTGTCCATTCTTGGCTTTATTCCCATTATTTGCTTCATTTTTGGCTTTATTCCCATTCTTGCCTCTATTTTTGGGTCCATTCTTGGCTTTACTCCCATTGTTCCCTTGATTTCTTGATGTATTCCCATCATTTCCTTAATTTTTGCCTTTATTCCCATAATTTCCTTAATTTTTGCCTTTATTCCCATTATTCCCTTCATTTTTCCTTTATTCCCATCATTTCCTTAATTTTTGCCTTTATTCCCATTATTTCCTTCATTCTTGCCTTTATTCCCATTATTCCCTTCCTTTTTTCCTTCATTCCCATTATTCCCTTCATTCTTGCCTTTATTCCCATCATTTCCTTCATTTTTTCCTTTATTCCCTTCCTTTTTGCCTTTATTCCCATTCTCGGCTCCATGATCCCACTTCCTTGCTTTATTACCCCATCCTGATCCCATCCCGATCCCATCCCTTGGGTCCCTTCTCCCCATCCCAGGTCCAGGCCCATCCCCTCCTCACCATCCCCAACCAATGGGGAGTGGGGGGTGGAATATGATGATTCCCAATCCCATTCCCAATCCCATTCCCACTGGGAGCGCTGTGTCCCCGCAGGGCTCTGCTCGCTGCCCATGGCCGTGGGCCGGTGCCGCGCCGCGGTGCCGCGCTTCTGGTTCAACAGCACCGGCGGCTCCTGCCAGGGCTTCACCTACGGAGGCTGCGACGGGAACGCCAACAACTTCCCAACGGAGCGGGAATGCCGGGAGAGCTGCGGTGAATCCATAGGGAAACGTTGGGGGGGGGAGGGGGGGCACAGGGATCATTCCCACTCGGTTCCATGGCCAACAGCCCCAAAGTGGGCTCGAATCCTGGTTTAGGGAGGAAAACTCATGGAATAACGCATTAAAATGGGGGGATTGGGGCCTTTTGGAGCAGTTTGGGGTCAACCCCCCCCAAACCCGGAAATTTGTCACGGTTTGGCCTCAAAAATGCTCCAAAACAACCTCAAAATGGGGCATTTGAGGTGCTTTTTGATGCTTGTGATGGCAAACACCCCCAAATCCGCCCCAAATCGGGTCATTTTCGGGGGGGGGGGGGGTTAAGCTTTTAGCCACCAAATTGGGTTCATTCATCGCTTTGGCCTCTTCCCCCCAAAAAAAACCACCCCAAAATGAGCCGTTTCTGCCCTTTTTGCCCCCAAATAACGCTTCTTTGGTGCTGTTCCCCCCCACCAGCTCCGCGCCGCTCCTCGCCCGGGCCCAGCACTGCCTCCAGCTATGCCGGTAACCACCTACCCCCCCCCGTGTGCCCTATACGTGCCCCATGTGCTCCCTATGGGTGCCCTGTATACATGCCCTATATGTGCCTTATATGTTCCCTTTATATGCCCTATATATGTGCCTCTGTATGTGCCCAATGTGTTTCCTATATACATGCCTCTATATATGACCTATATGTTCCCTATATACTTTTCTCTATACATGCCTGATGTTTCCTGTATGTTCCCTATATACATGCCCTGTACCTGCCCTATACATTCCCTTTATATGCCCTATATGTACCCTATATATTCCCTATATACATGCCCTATATGTGCCTTATATGTTCCCTTTATATGCCCTATATACATTTCTATGTGCCCTATATGTTCCTTATATACATGCCCTGTACCTGCCCTATATGTTCCCTTTATATGCCCTATATATTTGCTATGTACATGCCCTATATGTGCCTTGTATGTCCCCTTTATATGCCTTATATATTCTCTTTATATGCTCTATATGTGCCCTATACGTGCCGTGTGTGGTCCCTTTATGTGCCCTATATATGTTCCCATTATATGCCCTATATGTTCTCTCTATATGTGCCATATATGTGCCCTATACATGCCCTATATAAATGCCCTATACGTTCCCTATACCCGTGCCCTCTCTGTGCCCCCCCCTCCAGAGCAGTGCTTGGCTCCCGCGCAGACCGGGCCGTGCCGCGCCGCTTTCCCGCGCTGGTTTTACAGCCCGCACGACGGCAGCTGCCGCCGCTTCATTTACGGCGGTTGCCGGGGCAACCGCAACAACTACGGCAGCCCGGAGGAGTGCTGGCAGCGCTGCGGCCGCGGTGAGCGCTTCACAACCCCCCCCCCCCCGCGCTGTTCCCGGGTGCGTGCTCCCCCCCCGCCGCCGCTCACCCCCTTCGCTCCCGCAGGTGACGATGGCGGCGGGTTCTGGACCAGGGTCAGCTCCATTAAAGGTAGGGGGGGGATTCCCCCATTCACCCCTATTGTGGTCTTCCCCCCGTTCACCCCTATTGTGGTCTTCCCCCCATTCACCCCATTGCGGCCCCCCCCTCCCATTCACCCCTATTGTGGTCTTCCCCCCATTCACCCCATTGCGGCCCCCCCCTCCCATTCACCCCTATTGTGGTCTTCCCCCCATTCACCCCATTGCGGCCCCCCCCTCCCATTCACCCCTATTGTGGTCTTCCCCCCATTCACTCCATTCCGGTTCCCCCCCCTCCCCATTCACCCCCATTCATTCACCCCCATTGCGGGGTCCCCCCCATTGCGGTTCCTCCCCCCCCATTCACTCCTCTTGTGGTCTCCCCCATTCACCCCCATCGCGGTTCCCACCCCCATTCATTCACCCCCATCGCGGTTCCCGCAGCTCTGGCGCTGGGCGTGGCCGGGGCCCTGGCCTCAGCGCTGATTGGCTGCGGGGCGGCCTCGGCGCTGGGGCGGTGCCGGAAGCGGAAGCAGCCGTTCCCGCCGGCGGGACGCGCGCGCACGGACGACACCGAGCGCCTGATGGGCGGGGCCTACACCCTATAAGGGGGGGGGCGGGACCTGCAACCCCCCCATGGGGCCTCCCCCCCCCCCATAGCCCCATAATGGGATATTCCACTCCCATAATGGAATATTCCCCACCCCGTAGCGGGATTTTCCCCTTTCCCTTCCTTTTCCCACCTGGATTCAGTACCCAAAGGAGGGTGGTGATGGTGTGGAAGCTCCCATCAATTCCTTATCGGGGGGGGGGGGGGGCGGCTCTTTGTGATCCATGCATTGAATCAACCTGATCCAGGGATCAATCAATGGGGATGGGTTTGATCCAGCCGGGATTTGATTCCCAAATAAAGGATACGTTCATCCATTGGGGGGGGGCTCCATGTTATTTGGGGGGGGTGGGGAAATGGGGTGTCCAAACCCCCTCATGCCATGGATGTGGGAGGTACCACTGGGGGGGGGTGTGTGTACGTTAGAATGGCCCTGGATGGGTGAGGAGCAGCTTCACCTCCTCCCCCCCCCCCCCCCCGGCCTTGCAATGGACAAAGCCCCCCGCAAGGAGCTGCGACCCCCCCGCAAACACAAGGTGAGAGGTTCTGGACTCTCCCCATACCCATAGGACCCCCCCAAATCACCCCCAATTGGGGACATCCCCCCCAAGATGGGGGGGACACCCCAATTCCCCTGCCTCCCCCCCCATTGCCCCCCCCCAGCCCCAAGCACAAGAAGCAGCCTAAAGAGAATAAGAAACAGCCCCCCCTACGTGGTTCCTGCACCCCCAAATCCATTTGAGAGGGGAGAAAGGAGGAGCCCCCCCCAAAATGGGTTGCATGGGGGGGGCACCCATTAAAGGGGGGGGTCAGAAATGGGTGCCCCCCCCCCCAAAGTGGGGTTTATCCCATCAAAAAGGGGGGGATTTTGGCCCCAAAAGTGGGTGACCCCCCAAGTCAGATTCACCCCTAAAAGTGGGGTTCACCCATTAAAAGGGGGGGCTTTGTCCCTAAAAGTGGGGTCCCCCCCATAAGCGGCCCCCCCCTTACCCCAAACTCCTTGGGCAGCCTTGAATGAAGCAGCTGAGGGCTGGGTTTGGGGGGTGCGGGGGGGGGGGGGGGAATTGAGGGTTCGGGGGGGGTATTTTGGGGTGCAGGGAGGATATGGGGGTATGGGGGGGTCTGATTGGGGGTGCCATGGGGGGTTTTGGGGTCAGGGGGGTTTGGGTTGCAGGGGGGTATTCTGGGGTACCAGGGGGCTCTTTTGGGGTACAGGGGGGGCATTTTGGGGTTCCAAGGGGGTATTTGGGGGCACAGGGGGGGTCTCATTTGGTGTCCAGTGGGGGGGGGGGGATTTGAGGGTTCTGGGGGGCGTGTTTTGGGGCTCCAAGGGGGTGCAGAGGGGGTATGGGGGTACCAGGGGGGTGGTTTGGGGTACACAGAGGCTGTTTTGGGGTACGGGGGGGCGGTTTGGGGTGCAAGGGGGGTGTTTCGGGGTACAAAGGGGGTGTTTCGGGGTGCAGGGGGGTCTGTTTCGGGTCCCCCCCCCCCCCAGTCAGGGCAGGAGGTGCTGGGTGAGGCCGTACATGCAGAGGGGCTGCGCGGCGGCGATGCCCATGGTCAGGTACATGCGGAGCTGGTTCCGGGCCCCCCGCACCAGCACCCCCTCGGCCGCCGCCTCCGAGAGCAGCTTCAGCCGCAGCGTCCGGATCTGGGGGGGGGGAGAGGGAGAAGGGGGAGCCCCCCCCCCATTGCCCCCATTACCCCCCCATTGCTCCTGTTACACCCCAATACCCCCCCATTCCCCCCCTTATCCCCCCATTGCCTCCCTGTTACCCCACCATCACTCCCATTATCCCCCCAATACTCCCCATTACCCCCCCATCGCTCCTGTTACACCCCAATACCCCTCCATTCCTCCCCTTATCCCCCCATTGCCCCCCCTTGCCTCCCTGTTACCCCCCATTGCCCCATTACCCCCCCATTGCCCCCGTTACCCCCCAATACCCCCCCATTGCCCCCATTACACCCCAATAACCCCGTTACCCCTATTGACCCTGTTACCCCCCATTACACCCCATAGCCCCCGTTACCCCCAATACCCCCCCATAGCCCCCGTTACCCCCTCATTGCCCCCATTACCCCCCTGTTACCCCCCCATTGCCCCCTTTTACCCTCCTTGCCCCCCCATTGCAACCCCGTTGTTACCATGAAGATGAAGATGCTGAGGCAGCACCAGCTCAGCACCAAGTAGTAACCGGGGCGGCCAAAGAGCAGCCCAGAGAGGAGGCCAATGATCATCCTATGGCGGGGGGGGGGAAAGGGACCCAAAATCACCTCAAATCCACCCAAAATCCACCCCGAAACACACAAAAAACATCGAAACCACCCCAAACCCACCAAAACTCCCCCAAAACCACCCCAAAATGACCCCATGAACACCTCTCCAAAACAGCCCCCCCCCCCCTCAAAAACCACCCCTAAACCACCCAAACGCACCCCAAAACGCACCCAAGAACACCTCCAAACCCACCCCCAACCCCCCCGGAAACACCCAAAATCCACTCAAAACCCCCCCAAACCACCTCAAAACACCCCTAAACCCCCCCCAGCCCCAAAACCACCCAACCCCCCCCCAAAATCAGCCCCCAACCCCCCCGCACCCCACGTATTTGTATCCGGCCATGGCCACCAGGTCCATGGTGCTGAGGTCGGTGCTGACGCTGAGCAGGTAGAGGCAGAGCAGGATGGCCACGACCTCGAGCAGGAGCCAGCCCAGCGCCGAGCTGGCCTGCAGGCCCAGGCTGTCCGGGGAGAACCTGCAGGTACATGGGGTGTAGGGAGTAGAGCCAGTATAGGGGGTACGAGGGGTACAGGGGATCCAGAGGGATATAGGGGGTGTAGGGAGTATAAGGGATATAAGACATATAGGGTGTATAGGGGATATAGGGGGTGTAGGCAGTATAAGGGATATAAGACATATAGGGTGTATAGGGGATATAGGGGGTGTAGGAAGTATAAGGCGTATAAGACATATAGGGTGTATAGAGGATATAGGGGGTGTAGGAAGTATAAGGGATATAAGACATATAGGGTGTATAGGGGATATAGGGGGTGTAGGAGGCATAGGGGATATAAAGAGCACAGGAAGTATAGAAGAGATGGAGAGATACAGCGGGTATAGAGCATACAAGGAGTATATGGGACATAGAATGTATACGGGGTATAGGGGATACAGGAACATATTGAGATATATGGGGATACAGGGGATATAGGGAGTCAAGGGGATAAAGGAGATATAGAGGATGTATGGGATGTATAGGAGATGTATAGGATATAGGGAACACAGCAAGCATAGGCGACATAAGCGATATAGAGTGTATAGAGAGTATAGAAGATATAGGGGATACAGAGAACATAAGCAATACAGGGGATATAGAACATATACGGATATAAGAGGATATAGAAGGTATAGGTGATACAGACAGTAGAAATTATATATGGGGTATAGTAGGTATAGGGCATATAGCGGGTACAGGAGATACAGGAGGATATAGGGGGATACAGGGCATATACAGAATATAGGGGATATACGGGAACATCGGATACAGGGGGCCATGGGATTGAGAGCATGGGTACACGGGATATAGGACGTGGGGGATATGGGGACAAGGGGATCCATGGGGACAGGAATTTGGGATGCAGGGATACGGGGATGCGGAACACAGGCCATGGGGCTACGGGGGACAGGGAGGAGATGGGATGTACGGGGCCAGGGGCACCCGGGGGGGGCCTCACCTGCTCTGGGTGCCCAGGGCCAGGCCAGCGACGAGGATGTAGGTGATGAAAGCCATCACTGCGGGGGGGACACGGACACACGTCACCGGGGCTCGGTACCCCCCAAGGGGCTCGGTACCCCCCAAGGGGCTCGGTACCCCCCAAGGGCCGTACCCGGGATGTAGAGATCGGGGGCATTGACATCAAAGCGAGGGGCGACCGGAGCGTCCTGCTGGTACCGGACCTGCCAGTCCTGCGGTGGAGGGGAGGGGAAGGGCGGTGAGGCCCCGGTACCGGTTCACACCCCCCGCCGCCCCCCATAGCCCCGGTACCGGCTCCCCCTCCCGGTACCTGATGCACGAAGGGGAACACGAGCAGCCCCAGCTTCCTCCCCACGTAAACCGTGTCGACGGCGAAGTAATACTTGAGCCGCCCCACCGGGATGAAGCGGTCGAGCTGCAGGGGGACGAAGGCGTTGAGGCTGCCGGTAACCGGGCCCCGGTACCCGGCTCCCGTTCACTCACGTTGCGGTCCACGATGTCGCGGCCTTGGCTGGCCAAGCTGCTGCCGTAGGCGGCGGCCAGGCTGGACACGGGCTCGCTGAGGAAGGCGGAAGGCGGCGGGAACGGCGCTGGAGCGGCGGAGGCCGGCGGCGGAGCCCCGTAGGCCCGGTGGGGGCCGGGTCCCGCCGCGCTGGTGTCATCGAAGAGCGGGTGCGGGTCCGCCATGCGCGGGACCCGGCGCTTGGGGGCTGCGGGGAGAGGCCGCGGTGAGGCCGGGAAGGGCCCGGGCCCGGTACCGAGGCCTCGCCCCCAGCCCCGCTATGGCCGCAGCGCTCACGGTGCCGTGCCGCCCGTCCCGGCTCCATCCGCCGTCTGCTTCCGGTTGCGTCACACGCAGGCTTACGTACGGGCGTACGGCGGCGCCTGATTGGTTCGCCCGGCGGAACAGGTTGGCACCGGTGGGAGAGGGAACGGAAGTGACGTATACAGGGGAGGAGTCACGGAGTAAAAATGGCGGCGCCCAGGAGTGCGGCGTTGTCGTGGCGACGGAGGCGCGCGGGACCCGTTGTCATGGCGCTTGGGGCTGGGGTTGCCACGGCAACAGAGCATCCCCCCCCAGGCCTGATGCCATGGCCGTAAGGGCCCATGGTGGCCATGGCGGGGCTGTGGTGGCCATGGTGGCCCCATTGCTGGTGTCATGGCCATAGGGGTGCCCATGGTGCCCCACAGGGGTTACTGGGGTGCCCATGGTGCCCCATAGGGGTTACTGGGGTAGCCATGGTGCCCTACAGGGGTTACTGGGGTAGCCATGGTGCCCCATAGGGGTTACTGGGGTAGCCATGGTGCCCCATAGGTGCTACTGGGGTGCCCATGGTGCCCCATAGGGGTTACTGGGGTGCCCATGGTGCCCCATAGGGGTTACTGGGGTGCCCATGGTGCTCCATAGGGGTTAATAGGGTGGCCATGGTGCCCCATAGGGGTTACTGGGGTGCCCATGGTGCCCCATAGGGGTTAATAGGGTGGCCATGGTGCCCCATAGGGGTTACTGGGGTAGCCATGGTGCCCCATAGGGGTTAATAGGGTGGCCATGGTGCCCCATAGGGGTTAATAGGGTGGCCATGGTGCCCCATAGGGGTTACTGGGGTAGCCATGGTGCCCCATAGGTGCTACTGGGGTGCCCATGGTGCCCCATAGGGGTTAATAGGGTAGCCATGGTGCCCCATAGGGGTTACTGGGGTGCCCATGGTGCCCCATAGGGGTTAATAGGGTGGCCATGGTGCCCCATAGGGGTTACTGGGGTGCCCATGGTGCCCCATAGATGCTCATCACACAGCCTAGAAGAAGCCTGGGCTTTATTGCAGGTGGACAGAGGGGACAAGGCTGGGGGTCACCCATACCCGGGGGTCGGGGGGGGGTCCCCACAATGCTCCCTTGGGGTTGAAGCAACCTTTGAAGCACCCAAAAGCCACGGAACCGCCATGAAATGGGGGGAGGAAGGCAAAAAAGGAGGTGGAAAACCCCAAAAGAGGTGAAGCACAGCCCGAAAGGGAGGCGAACAACCCAAAAGAGGTGGTGGAACCCAAAAGGAGAGGTTGGATGCCCCATAGGTCATGTTGGATGTCCACAGGGCACATTGGACACCCCATAAGTGAGGTTGCACGTCCATAGGAGACATTGGACACCCCACGGTTGACACTGGATCACCCATAGGAGACGCTGAACACCCCAAAGGAGACATCGAACACCCCAGAGGTGACCCTGGACCCCCTATAGGTGAGGTTGAGCTCCCCATAGGTGACATTGGACACCCCATAGGAAATGCTGAACACCCCCAAGGAGACATTGGACACCCCAGAGGTGACCTTGAACCCCCCCATAGGTGCCCCTGGACCCCTCATAGGTGACGTTAAACACCCCAAAGGAGACATCAGACCCCCATAGGTGACACTGAGCCCCCCATAGGTGACACCGAGCTCCTCATAGGTGACACTGGACCGCCCATAGGTGGCACTGGACCGCCCATAGGTGGCACCGAGCTCCTCATAGGTGACACTGGACCGCCCATAGGTGGCACTGGACCGCCCATAGGTGACACCGAGCTCCTCATAGGTGACACTGGACCGCCCATAGGTGGCACTGGACCGCCCATAGGTGGCACTGGACCGCCCATAGGTGACCCCGAGCTCCCCATAGGTGACACTGGACCGCCCATAGGTGACCCCGAGCCCCCCATAGGTGACACTGGACCGCCCATAGGTGGCACTGGACCCCCCATAGGTGACCCCGAGCTCCCCATAGGTGACACTGGACCGCCCATAGGTGACCCCGAGCTCCCCATAGGTGACACTGGACCGCCCATAGGTGACCCCGAGCCCCCCATAGGTGACACTGGACCCCCCATAGGTGACACTGGACCCCCCATAGGTGACACTGGACCCCCCATAGGTGGCACCGAGCCCCCCATAGGTGACCCCGAGCTCCTCATAGGTGACACTGAGCCCCCCATAGGTGACACTGGACCGCCCATAGGTGACCCCGAGCCCCCCATAGGTGACCCCGAGCCCCCCAAGGCCCTCAGACGATCATCTCGAGCTGCCGCGCGTACTCGATGACCTGCTTGGCCAGCTCGGTGGAGGGGATGGTGGCATCCTCGGCCTTCTGCTGCCGGCTGCTGAAGCTGTAGTAGTTGTTGGCGCCCAGCACCCAGCCCCTCTGCAGGCAACAGCACAATGGGGCTCAACGGGGGGGTCCAGGACCAACCTCCCCCCCTTTTTGGGTGGTGGGACCCCCCCCCAAAAGCACCTTCTTGGCGTAGTCAGTCATCTTCTTGGCCGTGGTGAAGAAGAGGATGCGCGTGGCCTCGCTGAAGAGGATCTTCTCGTAGGCCTTCTCGATGCAGCCGGCGATCTCGTCCCTGGGGGGGGTTGGGGGTATCAAGGGGGGGGGTTGGGGGCCGGAAAATGGGGGTTGAGGGCATCAAAAGGGGGCTTGGGGGCATCAAAAGGGGGTTGGAGGGCAGCACAATGGGGGTTGGGGGCATCTGGAGGGGGTTGGGGACATCTGGAGGGGGTTGGGGACATCTGGAGGGGGTTGGGGACATCTAAAAGGGGTTTGGGGGCATCTAAAAGGGGTTTGGGGGCATCTAAAAGGGGTTTGGGGGCATCTAAAAGGGGTTTGGGGCAGCAAAATGGGGGTTGGGGCAGCAAAATGGGGGTTGGGGCAGCAAAATGGGGGTTGAGGGCATCTAAATGGGGTTTGGGGGCACCTAAACAGGGTTGGAGGGCAGCACAACGGGTTTCGAGGCATCTAAAGAGAGGTTGAAGGCATCTAAATGGGGTTTGGAATCATCTAAATACGGTTTGGGGCAGCAAAAGGGGGGCTGGGGACATCAAGTTGGGGTTTTGGGGCAGCAAAATGGGTTTGGGGGCATCTAAAGGGGGTTGGAGGGCAGCAAAAATGGGGTTTGGGGTCACCACTGTGGGCTTTGGGGGCATCTAAAGGGGCTTTGGGGGCATCTAAAGGGGCTTTGGGGGCATCTAAAGGGGCTTTGGGGGCATCTAAAGGGGCTTTGGGGGCATCTAAAGGGGCTTTGGGGCTTCTAAAGGGGCTTTGGGGGCATCTAAAGGGGCTTGGGGACATCACAGTGGGGTTTAGGGCATCTAAAGGGGGTTTGGGGGCAGGAAGGGGGGGCCAGGCTGGGCTGGGGGTGTCACCGGATGGTGTCCAGGAGAATGTCGATGAAGAAGGTGTAGCTCTCGGCTGGGATGTTGCCCTTGGCCAGGAAGACCTTGTTGTAGCTGCCCTCCATCAGGTACTGCGGGGACAGGGGAGGGAGGAGGCCAAAGTGACCCAAACCAGCCCAAAGTAACCCCACAACGGAGCCAAAGCCACCCAGCAGCACCTCAGGGTGGCCTCCAAGCCAACGGGAGCCCCCCGAAAGGCAGCAAACCCCTGCATGATCCCATCGAGAGACCCCAAAACCCATCAAGATCCCCGCAGAGCTCAACGAGGCTCCTCCAAAACCACCCAAACCCCAACAAGACCCCCCCAAAAGCCAATTAGATCCAGCCAAACCCCCCCAAAACGTAGCAAAACCCTTCAAACCCCCCCAAAACCCAACCAAACCCACCCAAACTCATCAAATCCCCCCAAAACCCAACCAGCTCCACCCAAAACCCAACAAAACCCCTTCAAACCCCCCAAAACCCAACGAACCCCCCCCAAAACAACAAAACCACCGCAAAAGCCAACCAGCTCCCCCCAAAATCCCAACAAAACCCCTTCAAATCCCCCCAAAACCCAACAGAACCCCCCCAAAACCCAACAGAACCCCCCAAAACCCAACAAGACCCCCCCAAAACCCCAACAGAACCCCCCAAAACCCAACAGAACCCCCCAAAACCCAACAAGACCCCCCCAAAACCCAACAGAACCCCCCAAAACCCAACAAGACCCCCCCAAAACCCAACAGAACCCCCCCAAAACCCCAACAGAACCCCCCAAAACCCAACAGAACCCCCCCAAAACCCCAACAAGACCCCCCCAAAACCCCAACAGAACCCCCCCAAAACCCAACAGAACCCCCCAAAACCCCAACAGAACCCCCCAAAACCCCAACAGAACCCCCCCAAAACCCCAACAAGACCCCCCCAAAACCCCAACAGAACCCCCCCAAAACCCAACAGAACCCCCCAAAACCCAACAGAACCCCCCAAAACCCAACAGAACCCCCCAAAACCCCAACAGAACCCCCCAAAACCCAACAGAACCCCCCCAAAACCCAACAGAACCCCCCCAAAACCCAACAGAACCCCCCCAAAACCCAACAAGACCCCCCCAAAACCCCAACAGAACCCCCCAAAACCCAACAGAACCCCCCCAAAACGCAATTAGACCCCCCCAAAACCCAACAAGACCCCTTCAACCCCCCCCCAAACCCCAATGAGACCCCCCCCAACCTGCTCCAGGGACACGGGGTGCCGGATGTAGACGTTGCCCTGGATGTCGGGCGCCGGGAGCCGCTCGAGCTCCGTGTGGAACTCGGCCACGCGGTTCTGGGAGAGCAGGAAGAGGAGGTTGAGGCCCAGGAGCTGGTGCTTGGAGGCGGATTCCGGCAGCGCTTCCCTGCGGGATAAAGGTGGGAATGGGATGAGGTTGGGAATGGGAACGACCCCGCCGCTGGCTCCCGTTGCGCTCACTGGTAGTCGAAGTAGTAGCACTTGAGCTGGGCCATGTAGCGCTCGAAGGAGGGGATGTCCCGGCGGAGGATGCTCCACTGGGCCCCGATCTCCAGGATGTCCCCTGGGAATGGTGGGAATGGGGTTGGGGGAATGCTGGGAATGGGGGGGGGAAGGGCAGGGAAAGGGGGAAAGGGAAGGGAAAGGAGGGAATATGGAGAAAAGGGGAAGGAGAAGGGAGAAATGAGGGGGAAATGGGGGGGAAAAGGAGGGAATAAAGGGAAAAAGAGGGAAATGGGGAGAAAAGGGGGGAATAAAGGAGAAAAAGGGGAAATGTGGGGAAAAAAGAGGGAAAAGACAAGAATGAGCAGAAAAGAGGAAAAAAGGGGGGAATAGGGGGAAAATGAGAAGAAAATGGAAAGGAGGATGAGGAAATAGAGAAAGAAGTGAAGAGAAGGGGAAAATGGAAGGAAATAGGGGGAATGAGTGGGAACGGGGAGAAAAAGGGGGGGAAATGAAGAGGAAAGGGGAAAGGATGGGGAAGGGGCAAAAAAGGAGAAAAAAGAGAGGAAGGAAAAGCAGAGAAATGGGGGAATGAAAGGGGAATGGAGCAGAAAGGGGGGGAAAATGAAGGGGAAAAAGGGAGGAAGGAGAGAAATGAAGGGGAGAAATAGGAACAACAGTGAAAAAGGGGGAAAAAGGGAGGAAATAGGGGGAAAAAGAAGAAATGGGGGGAAGGGAGGAAAAGGGAGGGGGGGGGGAAAGGAGAGGGAATGGGGGGCACTGAGGGGTTTGGGGGGTACAGGGGGGTGGGGGTGCCTGCTGCCCCCCCCCAAAGCCACACTCACGCGCCAGGATCAGCTGCTGCTTGGTCAGTTTGGTGCCGGTGGTGGGCAGGAAGTTGAGCTCCAGCAGCGCCAGCTGGGGGGGGCAGATACAAGGGGGGGGCACATACAAGGGGGGGGCACATACAAGGGGGGGCAGATACAAGGGGGGGGCAGATACAAGGGGGGGGCAGATACAAGGGGGGGCAGATACAAGGGGGGGGCAGATACAAGGGGGGGGCAGATACAAGGGGGGGGCAGATACAAAGGGGGGGGTCACATCCAGCCCCCCCCCATGACGCATCCCTCAGGCCTGCCCTTAATGAGTGGTGAGCAAGGGGCAATTAAAGCCTTTGGGGAATGAGGAACAACCCAACCCAACCTCCCCCATTGCCAGCGCCCCCCCGTGGACACAGGGACCCCCCCCAGGCCCAAGCACCCCCCTTGGCTTTAACCCCCCCTTTTGACCCCCCTTTGCCTTTACTCTTGTTTTTATCCCGCCTTTTATCTCCCTTCACCTTTACCCCCTTTTACCCCCTTCCCTTTTATCTCTCTTTTGACCCCCATGTCTTTACCCCCCCGTTACCCCCCTTGCCATAACCCCCCCTTTTAACCCACTTTTACCCCTTTCCTTTTGCCCCCCCGCTTTTACCCCCCTTTAACACCCTCCTCTTATCAACCCCTTTTACTCCCCTTAACCTTTACTGCCCCTTTTACCCCCCTCCCTTTTACCCCCCTTTTTACCCCCTTGTCTTTACCCCCCTTGCCTTAACCCCCCTTTTGCCCCCCTCCTTTTACTCCTCCCTTTACCCCCCTCCCTTTCGCCCCCCCTTTAACACCCTCCTCTTACCCCCCCTTGTACCCCCCTTAAGCTTTGCTCCCCCTTTTTACCTCCCTCCTCGCCTTTCACCCCCCCTTCTACCTCCCCCCTTTTATCCCCCTTGCTTTTACCCCCCCTTTTAACCCCCCCTCCTCGCCTGTTACCCCCCCCCCCCGGACCCCTTTAGGCCTCCCTCCCGCCGCGGCCTTGCCGCTGCCCTCAGCCCGGCCCCGTTCCCTCCCGGTTCCGGTCCCGGTACCTTGAGCCTGGCGAGGGCCTCCCCGCACTTGCTGAGGTTCGGGCTCTTGCGGCTCCACTCGCCCTTGAGTTGCTCATAGACCCCGGCGGCGGCCTGGAGCCCGGCCGCGGCCTCCGCACCGTTCAGCACCAGCCCCGCCGCCGCCATGACACCACTGCGCGACACGCCACCGCCGCGCTTTACGGCAGTCCGGCACCGATCAGCACCAGTCACTCCACCGTCATGACACCAGCGCGCGACACCGTGCCGCCGCGCTTTACGGCAGCCCGGCACCGATCAGCACCAGTCACTCCACCGTCATGACACCGGCGCGCGACACCGTGCCGCCGCGCTTTACGGCAGCCCGGCACCGATCAGCACCAGTCACTCCACCGTCATGACACCACTGCGCGACACGCCGCCGCCGCGCTTTACGGCAAACCGGCACTGTTCAGCACCAGCCTCGTCATGGCACCAGTGCGCGACACCGTGCCGCCGCGCTTTACGGCAAACCGGCACTGTTCAGCGCCAGCCCTGCATGGCACCAGTGCGCGACACCCTGCGGCCGCGCTTTACGGCACCTAGGCGCCGTTCAGCACCAGCCTCGTCATGGCACCAGTGCGCGACACTTCCCCGCCGCGCTTTACGGCAGAGCCCGGCTCCGAGCGGCGGGGTGGGGCGGGAATTCCCGGGGGGTGACGTCAGCAGCGGCGCGGCGATGTCACGGGCAGGAACGCGCGGAGGGGCCGTGTGACGTCACGCTGCCCGCAACACGTGGTAGGGAGCCCCGGTGTGACGTCACTATGACCATATACGGAGGGGCGCGGTGTGACGCCACTGTGACCTCACCCAACGGGTGAGAGGAGGGGCTTTGTGACGTCACCTATCACGTCACTGTGATGCTATTGTAGGGGCGGTGTGATGTCACTGCGACCTCATCGCGGGGCAACTCAGGGCTTACTATAGGGGCTATGGGTGCTATGGGGCTATGGTTCCATGGGTGCTATGGCTCTATGGGTGCTATGGGTGCCATAGGGCTATGGCTCTATGGGTGCTATGGGGCTATGGTTCCATGGGTGCTATGGCTCTATGGGTGCTATGGGTGCCATAGGGCTATGGCTCTATGGGTGCTATGGGGCTATGGTTCCATGGGTGCTATGGCTCTATGGGTGCTATGGGTGCCATAGGGCTATGGCTCTATGGGTGCTATGGGTGCTATGGGGCGGCGCAGTCACAACCACACTCGGAGCTGAGGCTGTTTCTTGGGGGGGTTTCTTCTGTGGCACCCACAGCAACAGCCCCACACGTGTCCCATGACCCCCAACACGTGTGTCCCATGGACCCCAACATGTGTCACATGACCCCCAACACACATGTCCCATGACCCCCAACATGTGAGTCCATGGATCCCAACACACGTCCATGGATCATGTCCCACGGGCCCCACATTGGGATCTGGGGGTCCTGGGGCACAGGCGGACCCCACAGGGACACGGGGACAATGGAACCCCATAGGGACATTGGGGGGGTCCCAAGGGGGCCATTGGACATGGGGGGCATCAGGGGCACATGGGGACCCCAAAGGGGACATGGGGGGGACCCCATTGCCACCAATGTCCCTGTGTCCCCATTGCCCCCCATTGTCCCCATCGCCCTCATTGATCCCATTGTCCCTATAGCCCCCATAACTCCCATTGCCCCCATTACTGCCATTACCCCCATGTCTCCGTGTCCCCCATTGCTCCCATTACCCCCATCGCCCCATGGCCCCATAGCCGCCTTGCCCCTATTATCCTATCTGCCCCCATTGCCCCCATTGCCCCCATTGCCCCATCACCCCCATTGCCCCTATTACCCTATGTCCCTGCATCACCCCAATTACCTCCATTGCTCTATCTCCCCCATCGCCCCCATTGCCTCCATTACCCCTATTACCCTATGTCCCCTATTGCTCCATCACCCCTATTATTCCATTACCCCATTGCCCCCATTACCTCCATTGCCCCATCACCCCCATTGCCCCTATTACCCTATCTCCCTGCATCACCCCAATTACCTCCATTGCTCTATCTCCCCCATCGCCCCATCACCCCCATTACCCCAATGCCTCCATTACCCCCATCACCCCTATTATCCTACCTCCCCCATCACCCCCATTACCCCAATGCCTCCATTACCCCCATCACCCCTATTATCCTATCTCCCCCATCACCCCCATTACCCCAATGCCTCCATTACCCCTATCACCCCTATTATCCTATCTCCCCCATCACCCCCATTACCCCAATGCCTCCATTACCCCCATCACCCCTATTATCCTATCTCCCCCATCACCCCCATTACCCCAATGCCTCCATTACCCCCATCACCCCTATTATCCTATCTCCCCCCTCACCCCCTCACCCCCATGACCCCATTGCCCCCCATGACCCGCTCGCCCCCATCCCTGTATCCCGCCCTAGAAGCCCCGGATGTGGCAGTACGCCTCGAGGCTGGCGAAGAGCACGTAGAGGAGCCAGAGGGCGAGGAAGAGGCCGGTGGTGAGGAGCTTGGGCCCGCGGGGGCCGCCCAGCTCGCCGCCGATGGCGCCGCGGCGCCGCAGCAGGAGGACGCCGATGGCCACGAAGGCGAAGACGGTGAAGAGGGTGACGGAGAAGGCCAAGGTGCCGGCGCGCACCTCGAAGGGCCGGCCCCGCGCCGCCCAGTAGACGGCGGCCACCGACCAGGCCAGGCCCAGCCCCAGGAAGACGTTGACGGCGTTGGAACCGGTGACGTTGCCGATGGAGGCGTCGGCGCAAGGGTCCTGCAGGGCGGCCACTTTGCTGGCGAAGGTGTCTGCAGGGGGGGGGATGGATGGGGGGTAAGGGGGTGGGATGGGATGGGGATGGGGATGGGATGGGGATGGGATGGGGATGGGATGGGGATGGGGATGGGGATGGGGATGGGGATGGGGATGGGATGGGGATGGGATGGGGATGGGGATGGGATGGGGATGGGGATGGGGATGGGATGGGGATGGGATGGGGATGGGGATGGGGATGGGATGGGGATGGGATGGGGATGGGGATGGGATGGGGATGGGGATGGGATGGGGATGGGGATGGGGATGGGATGGGGATGGGGATGGGATGGGGATGGGGATGGGATGGGGATGGGGATGGGATGGGGATGGGAGGGGGATGGGGATGGGGATGGGGGTGGGGATGGGATGGGGATGGGATGGGGATGGGGATGGGATGGGGATGGGGATGGGGATGGGATGGGATGGGATGGGGATGGGGATGGGGATGGGAGGGGGATGGGGATGGGGATGGGGGTGGGGATGGGATGGGGATGGGATGGGATGGGGATGGGATGGGGATGGGATGGGGATGGGGATGGGGATGGGATGGGGAGGGGATGGGGATGGGGATGGGGATGGGATGGGGATGGGGATGGGGATGGGATGAGATGGGATGGGGATGGGGATGGGGATGGGGATGGGATGGGGAGGGGATGGGGATGGGGATGGGGATGGGGATGGGGATGGGGATGGGGATGGGGATGGGATGGGGATGGGGATGGGATGGGGTATACAGGGTATGGAGTGTAGGAATGGGTATGGGATGTGGGAGATGGGGTATGGGATATGGGATGGGGTCAAGGACACAGGGACACAGGCAGAGGATTCACCATGGGCATGGGGACATGGACCCGGCACCATCACCCAACACCCACTGCCCCATCCACACCTGGCTCTCATCCCCATCCCATCCCATCCCCATACCATCCCCATCCCATCCCATTCCCATCCCATCCCCATCCCATCCCCATCCCATCCCCATCCCATCCCATTCCCATCCCATCCCCATCCCATCCCATCCCATTCCCATCCCATCCCCATCCCCATCCCATCCCCATCCCATCCCCATCCCATCCCCATCCCCATCCCCATCCCCATCCCATCCCCATCCCCATCCCCATCCCATCCCATCCCCATCCCTATCCCCATCCCATCCCCATCCCATCCCCATCCCCATCCCATCCCATCTCATCCCCATCCCATCCCATTCCCATCCCGTCCCCATCCCATTCCCATCCCATCCCATCCCCATCCCATCCCCATCCCCATCCCCATCCCATCTCATCCCCATCCCATCCCATTCCCATTCCATCCCATCCCATCCCCATCCCATCCCATTCCCATCCCATCCCATTCCCATCCCATCCCATCCCCATCCCATCCCCATCCCATTCCCATCCCATCCCATCCCCATCCCATCCCCATCCCATTCCCATCCCATCCCATCCCCATCCCATCCCCATCCCATCCCCATCCCATCCCCATCCCTGTTCCTCACCAGGGATGGAGGTGCCGAGCGCCACGAACACGACGGCATTGACGGAGTCCTTGAGGCCCACGGTGCAGCCGAAGTGCGCGGCCAGGTCACCGATGAGCGCCGTGAGCAGCCCCAGCACCACGATGGAGACGCCGAAGCAGGCCCAGCCGTTGCAGTAGGCGGTGGGGGGCACGCAGGCGAACAGAACCTTCCAGAACACGGTCAGGAAGTGCATCACGTAGTCGAAGCACGAGGGCAGGCGCTCCTCGCGGCCTTCCTCCTCCTCCTCCTCCTCCCCTGCTGCGGGAGGCGCGCGTGGTCCATGGTGGTACCCGATGGTGGTACCCATCGGTGATGATGGTGCCCAGTGGTGGTGGTACCCAGTGGTGGTACCCAGTGGTGATGATGGTGCCCAATGGTGGTGGTACCCAATGGTGGTACCCAGTGGTGATGATGGTGCCCAATGGTGGTGGTACCCAATGGTGGTACCCAGTGGTGATGATGGTGCCCAGTGGTGGTGGTACCCAATGGTGGTACCCAGTGGTGATGATGGTGCCCAATGGTGGTGGTACCCAGTGGTGGTACCCAGTGGTGATGATGGTGCCCAATGGTGGTGGTACCCAGTGGTGGTACCCAGTGGTGATGATGGTGCCCAATGGTGGTGGTACCCAGTGGTGGTACCCAGTGGTGATGATGGTGCCCAATGGTGGTGGTACCCAATGGTGGTACCTAATGGTGATGATGGTGCCCAATGGTGATGCTCCATGGTGGTACCCAATGGTGATGATGGCACCCAATGGTGGTGGTACCCAGTGGTGGTACCCAATGGTGATGATGGTGCCCCACAATGATGCTCCATATTGGTACCCAATGGTGGTACCCAATGGTGATGATGGTGCCCCACAATGATGCTCCATATTGGTACCCAATGGTGGTACCCAATGGTGATGATGGTGTCCCACGGTGATGGTCGATGTTGGTACCCAATGGTGATGATGGTGCCCCATGCTGATAGTCCGTGGTGGTACCCAGTGGTGACTATGGTGCCCAATGGTGGTGGTGCCCAATGGTGGTGGTGCCCAATGGTGGTACCCAATGGTAGTACCCAATGGTGATGATGGTGTCCCATGGTGATGGTCCATGGTGGTACGCAATGGTGATGATGGTGCCCAATGGTGGTGGTGCCCAATGGTGGTGGTACCCAATGGTGATGATGGTGCTCAATGGTGGTGGTGCCCAATGGTGGTGGTACCCAATGGTGATGATGGTGCTCAATGGTGGTGGTGCCCAATGGTGGTGGTACCCAATGGTGATGATGGTGCTCAATGGTGGTGGTACCCAATGGTGGTGGTACCCAATGGTGATGATGGTGCCCAATGGTGGTGGTGCCCAATGGTGGTGGTACCCAATGGTGATGATGGTGCCCAATGGTGGTGGTGCCCAATGGTGGTGGTACCCAATGGTGATGATGGTGCTCAATGGTGGTGGTACCCAATGGTGGTGGTACCCAATGGTGATGATGGTACTCAATGGTGGTGGTACCCAATGGTGATGATGGTGCCCCATGGTGATGCTCCAGGGTGGTACCTAATGTTGGTACCCAGTGGTGATGATGGTGCCCAATGGTGATGGTATCCAATGGTGGTGATGGTCCGTGGTGGCAACCAATGGTGATGCCCCATGGTGATGTCCCCATGGCATGGCCCCACCTGCACTGACAGTGATGGCCTCCAGGAACTGCTCCCTCCACGAGTGCGTCCCGATCACCGTGGCCAGGTTGGTTTTCTTCATCAGCTTGTCCACTGTGTTCTGTGGTGGGGCAGGGCCATGGGGCCATGGGGCTATGGGGCTATGGGGCCTGCCCCACGGTGCCCCCCCTACCTTGAAGTCGTAGGACTCCTCGATGATGATCTCCAGGCGCCGGTTCTCGCCCAGGACGGGTTTGCCCATCTCAGCGATGCGCCGAGCATCCTCCTCCTCCGCGGAGAGCTGCCGCTCGCCCTCCGCTGTGGGGCACGGTGTGGGGCACGGTGTGGGGTACAATGTGTGGGGCACGGTGTGGGGCACGGTGTGGGGTACAATGTGTGGGGCACAGTGTGGGGCATGGTGTGGGGCACAATGTGGGGCATGGGGCCTAGGGACAGCCAGGGACACACGAGGGACACAAGTGGGGCATGGGGATACGGGAGCAGGAGAGGGATTGGGATTGGGAGAAGGAGGAGGAGTGGGATCAGGATAGGATCGGGATTGGGATCAGGATTGGGATCGGAATTGGGATCGGGATCAGGAAAGGGTCAGGATCAGATTGGGATCAGGATTGGGATCAGTATAAGGATCGGGAGCAGACTGGGAGCAGGATCAGGACTGGGATCAAATCCGTATTGGGACCAGATCGGAATCGGGATCAGTATAGGATCAGGATCAGATTGGGATCAGAATTGGGATCAGTATAAGGATTGGGATCAGACCGGGACTGGGATCAGGATTGGGATTGGGATCAGATCAGGACCAGGCTTGGGATCAAGGCTGGGATCAGGATCGTGATTGGGATCAGGACTGGGACCAGATCGGGATCAGGATTGGGATCAGATCAGGACCGGGCTTGGGCTCAGGCCTGGGATCAGATCAGGATCGGGACTGGGATCAGATCAGGATCGGGACTGGGATCAGATCAGGATCAGGCTCGGGACTGGGATCAGATCAGGATCGGGACTGGGATCAGATCGGGATCAGGACTGGGATCAGATCGGGATCGGGACTGGGATCAGATCGGGATCAGGATCAGGACTGGGATCAGATCAGGATCGGGACTGGGATCAGATCGGGATCGGGATCAGGACTGGGATCAGATCGGGATCGGGACTGGGATCAGATTGGGATCAGGATCAGGACTGGGATCAGATCAGGATCGGGACTGGGATCAGATCGGGATCAGGATCGGGACTGGGATCAGATGAGGCTCGGGACTGGGAACAGATCGGGATCAGATCAGGATCAGGCTCGGGACTGGGATCAGATTGGGATCAGGATCAGGACTGGGATCAGATCGGGATCGGGACTGGGATCAGATCGGGATCAGGACTGGGATGAGATCGGGATCAGGATTGGGACTGGGATGAGATCGGGATCAGGACTGGGATCAGATCAGGATCAGGCTCGGGACTGGGATCAGATCGGGATCAGGATCAGGACTGGGATCAGATCGGGATCAGAATCAGGACTGGGATCAGATCGGGATCAGGATCAGGACTGGGATCAGATCGGGATCAGGATCAGGACTGGGATCAGATCAGGATCAGGCTCGGGACTGGGATCAGATCGGGATCAGGATCAGGACTGGGATCAGATCGGGATCAGGATCAGGACTGGGATCAGATCGGGATCAGGATCGGGACATTGGCTCCTACCTTGGGCCAGCAGAAGAGCTGCGGGGGGGGGAGCGGCAGGCGGTGAGACCCCCGCGGAGCCGCGCGCAAACCACGCCCCCTCCTCACCCAAGCCCCGCCCCTCCCACCCAAGCCCCTCCTCTTCCCAGCCAATCCCAGCCCCTCGCCCCCCAAGCCCCGCCCCCTCCGCCCTCAGGCCCCGCCCCTCGCACCGGAGATGCCGCGGTTCATCCAGCGCGGCGGCCCCAGCTCGATGTAGAAGCGCTCCCGCTTCTCGTACTGCGCCGCGTCCACCAAGCGCACCCGCAGCGACCTCCTGCGGCCGACAGCGACATTGCACCACAGCGCGTCCCAGGGCACCCCTATGGCACCCCTATGGCATCCCAGTGCATCCCATTGCACCCCTATGGCATCCCAGTGCATCCCATTGCACCCCTATGGCATCCCAGTGCATCCCATTGCACCCCTATGGCATCCCAGTGCATCCCATTGCACCCCTATGGCACCCCTATGGCATCCCAGTGCATCCCATTGCACCCCTATGGCATCCCAGTGCATCCCATTGCACCCCTATGGCACCCCTATGGCATCCCAGTGCATCCCATTGCACCCCTATGGCATCCCATTGCACCCCTATGGCACCCCTATGGCATCCCAGTGCATCCCATTGCACCCCTATGGCATCCCATTGCACCCCTATGGCACCCCTATGGCATCCCGTTGCACCCCTATGGCACCCCTATGGCATCCCATTGCATCCCATTGCACCCCTATGGCATCCCATTGCATCCCATTGCACCCCTTTGGCATCCCAGTGCATCCCATTGCACCCCTATGGCATCCCAGTGCATCCCATTGCACCCCTATGGCATCCCAGTGCATCCCATTGCACCCCTATGGCATCCCATTGCATCCCATTGCACCCCTATGGCATCCCAGTGCATCCCATTGCACCCCTATGGCATCCCAGTGCATCCCATTGCACCCCTATGGCACCCCTATGGCATCCCAGTGCATCCCATTGCACCCCTATGGCATCCCAGTGCATCCCATTGCACCCCTATGGCACCCCTATGGCATCCCAGTGCATCCCATTGCACCCCTATGGCATCCCATTGCACCCCTATGGCACCCCTATGGCATCCCGTTGCACCCCTATGGCACCCCTATGGCATCCCATTGCATCCCATTGCACCCCTATGGCATCCCATTGCATCCCATTGCACCCCTATGGCATCCCAGTGCATCCCATTGCACCCCTATGGCACCCCTATGGCATCCCAGTGCATCCCATTGCACCCCTATGGCATCCCAGTGCATCCCATTGCACCCCTATGGCACCCCATTGCACCCCATTGCACCTGTATGGCACCCTATGGCACCTGATTGAACCCCTATAGCATCCCAGTGCATCCCAATGGCACCCAACAGCACTCCTCTGCACCCAGTGACACCCCAACAGTTCCCCATGTCCCATATCCCTACATCCCCCCATCCCACATCCCCATCCCCTTACATGGTCTCATCATTGCGGAACTCCAGCTCCCCATACCCCATATCCCACACCACATACCCCATATCCCATATATCCCATACCCCATATCCCACATCCCACATATCCCATACCCCATACCTCATATACCCCATATCCCATACCTCATATCCCATACCCCATATCCCATATCCCATACCCCATATCCCATACCTCATATCCCATACCCCATATCCCATATCCCATATCCCATACCCCATATCCCATACCCCATATCCCATACCCCATATCCCATATCCCATATCCCATACCCCATATCCCATACCTCATATCCCATACCCCATATCCCATATCCCATATCCCATACCCCATATCCCATACCTCATATCCCATACCCCATATCCCATATCCCATACCCCATATCCCATACCCCATACCCCACACCCCATATACATCATACTCCATATATCCCATATACCTCATACCCCATATATCCCATACCCCACACCCTATACATCCCGTATCCCATATCCATACCCCATGTATCGCATACCCCATACCCCATATCCCATACCCTGTATCCCACATCCCATATCCCCCATACTCCATACCCTATACCCCACATCCCATATCCCATACCCCATATATCCCATACCCCGTATCCCACATCCCATATCCCATACCCCATATCCCATATCCCATATCCCATATCCCATATCCCATATCCCATATCCCATATCCCATACCCCATATCCCATACCCCATACCCCATATCCCACACCACATACCCCATATCCCATATATCCCATACCCCATATCCCACATCCCACATATCCCATACCCCATACCTCATATACCCCATATCCCATACCCCATATCCCATACCCCATACCCCATATCCCATACCCCATATCCCATATCCCATATCCCATACCCCATATCCCATACCCCATATCCCATATCCCATACCCCATACCCCATATCCCATATCCCATATCCCATACCCCATATCCCATACCCCATACCCCATACCCCATATCCCATACCCCATATCCCATACCCCATATCCCATACCCCATACCCCATATCCCATACCCCATACCCCATATCCCATACCCCATACCCCATACCCCATATCCCATACCCCATACCCCATACCCCATATCCCATACCCCATACCCCATACCCCATACCCCATATCCCATACCCCATACCCCATATCCCATACCCCATACCCCATACCCCATATCCCATATCCCATACCCCATATCCCATACCCCATATCCCATACCCCATACCCCATACCCCATATCCCATACCCCATATCCCATACCCCATACCCCATACCCCATATCCCATATCCCATACCCCATACCCCATACCCCATACCCCATACCCCATTATACCCCACACCCCCCTCACATGGTCTCATCGTTGCGGAACTCCAGCTCCCCCACCGCGTCCTCGTAGTGGACTCCTCCTCCCTTGGCCGACCCCTCCACGGTGCGGTACGGCAGCAGCACGGTGCCGCGGGCGCCGGAGCCGCGCGTCACCTTCACCTCCACCCAGCCCTGCCCCTCGCTCACTCGCAGCATCCTCTCTTGGAAGGCGAAGATCCCGGCGTGGTCGTCGTCCAGGATGGTGACCGTGGCCAGCGCCGGCGCCACCAACTTCCCTTTGGGATGCTCGGCGCAATCTGGCTCGAACATCCCCTCGGCGTCGCCGACGCGGAGGTTCAGGAGCCGCACGAAGAAGCGCTCGTCCTCCTCGAAGATGTCATCATCGATGATGCCGATGCTCAGCTCCTTCACCGTCTCGCCCGGTTTGAACACCAAAGTCCCTTCGCTGTACTCGTAATCGGAGCCGGCTTTGGCCGAGCCGTCCTCGGTGCGGTAATCGACGTAGAAGGTGCGGTTGGTGCCGGCGCCGTGCTCGCACGCCACCGACAGCGTCACCGCGCCGCAGTTCTCCAGGCAATGGTACAGGCACGGCTCGAAGTAGATCCGCCCGCAGCCTTCGTCCTCGGCATCCGACGGCGCATCCGGATGCGTTGGGATGCGCCGGGAAGGGTCGGCCGCGTGCTTCCGGAGCACGTTGCCGGCGCCGGTCATCATGCGCGTGGCTTGGATGCGGTAGAAAGCGCGGCTCTTCTGTTGGTGCAGCAGCGCCGCGTAGTTGGCCATGTCCAAGAGCTGCTCCAGCTCCTTCTCCGGGTACTTCTGCTTCAGCTCCTTCAGGATCTGGATCACTTCCCGGCGGGCCTCATCCTGCTCCTTGTCCTCGGGCTGCTCCGGCGGCGGCGGCGGCGCCGGGACGCTCCCATCCATCTCGATGGCTTTCGGCGCGTCGCCCTCGGTGCCGATGATGATGCCGCTGCGCGGGTCGGCGCGGTACCGCTTGTACACGTCCTTATAGAACAAGAGGCGCTTGTCGGCCGCCCACGCCACCACCACGCACACCGGGAAGAAGACGAGGGTGAGGAGCGCTTCCCACACCTGCACCACGCCGGGGGAGATCACCGCCAAGATGAGGTACAACCAAACGTAGGCGAAGATGCTCCAGGCCGCCGTGACGAAGAACACCCGCAGGTGCTTGATGCGGCGGCTCTCGCCCGCCGGCACCACGTAGACGCACACGGCGATCACCACGAACATGTTGAAGGCGGCGCTGCCGACGATGGTGCCCGGTCCCAGCTCGCCCGCTTGGAAGTCGTGGCCGCAAACCTCGATGACCGACAGCAGGATCTCCGGCGCGGAGGAGCCCAGCGCCATCAGGGTGAGGTTGGAGACGGTCTCGTTCCAGATGCGCACCGTGCCCACGCTGGTCTCGCCGTTGGCTTTGGTGATGGTGATCTCCTTCTCCTTGGACGTGATGACCTCGATGGAGGCCATGAAGCGGTCGGCGATGATGGAGACGCCCAGGAACAGGTAGACCATGGCCACGAAGTAGACGACGGCGCGCGCGGCCTTGTCGCCCGCCGAAGGGTCCGGCGGTTGCCACACCGGGAGCAGCACCCCCGGCTGGCAGCGGGACGAGCCCCGGCACGTGCCGTTGGCGTCGGGCACCGCGGCGCCGGCGCCGGGGCTCAGCGCCGCGAGGAAGAGAGGGAGGAGGAGAGGAAGAGAGCGAGCAGCGGCCATGGCGCCTGCGGGGAGGGAAGAGGGGCGGTGGGGGCGTGCTCGAGGTGTGGGGCTGGGGACCAGGGCCGTGGGGTGATGCTGGGCCATGGGGTGATGCTGGGCCATGGGGTGATGCTGGGCCATGGGGTGATGCTCAGCTGTGGGGCTGGGATGCAGGTGTGGGGATGAGGACCACGGCCGTGGGGTGATGCTGGGCCGTGGGGTGATGCTGGGCCATGGGGTGATGCTCAGCTGTGGGGCTGGGATGCAGGTGTGGGGATGAGGACCACGGCCATGGGGTGATGCTGGGCCATGGGGTGATGCTCAGCTGTGGGGCTGGGATGCAGGTGTGGGGATGAGGACCACGGCCATGGGGTGATGCTGGGCCATGGGGTGATGCTCAGCTGTGGGGCTGGGATGCAGGTGTGGGGATGAGGACCACGGCCATGGGGTGATGCTGGGCCATGGGGTGATGCTCAGCTGTGGGGCTGGGATGCAGGTGTGGGGATGAGGACCACGGCCATGGGGTGATGCTGGGCCATGGGGTGATGCTGGGCCATGGGGTGATGCTCAGCTGTGGGGCTGGGATGCAGGTGTGGGGATGAGGACCACGGCCATGGGGTGATGCTGGGCCATGGGGTGATGCTCAGCTGTGGGGCTGGGATGCAGGTGTGGGGATGAGGACCACGGCCGTGGGGTGATGCTGGGCCATGGGGTGATGCTGGGCCATGGGGTGATGCTGGGCCATGGGGTGATGCTCAGCTGTGGGGCTGGGATGCAGGTGTGGGGATGAGGACCACGGCCATGGGGTGATGCTGGGCCATGGGGTGATGCTCAGCTGTGGGGCTGGGATGCAGGTGTGGGGATGAGGACCACGGCCATGGGGTGATGCTGGGCCATGGGGTGATGCTCAGATGTGGGGCTCGGATGCAGGTGTGGGGATGGGGACCATGGCCGTGGGGTGATGCTCAATGTGGGTGATGCTCAATGTGGGGCAGGGATGGAGCTGTGGGGCTGGGCCCACGGCCATGGGGGGATGCTCAATGTGGGGCTGGCCCCACGGCCGTGGGTCAATGCTCAGTTATGGGTCCAGGTAGGGGGGGGGTCCCACCCGTGGGTCACGTGGTCCCGGGCAAGGGGGGGGTGTGTTTCCCCACGCTGTGGGTCACGTGGCTTTCCGGGGGGGGGGGGGGGAGTGCGTGGGCGATCCCAGCTCCTCCTTGGCAACGGCGCGGTTCCCATGGCAACGGCTATAAAAAGGTGCGGGGGGGGGGACCCGGACCAGGAACAGCCACAAACAGACCCCATAGAGCCCCATAGGGACCCATAGAGCCCCATAGGGACCCCATAGAGACCCACAGACACCTATAGGGATCCATAGAGACCTAGAGACACCTGTCGACGCCTATAGACACCCATAGACACCTATAGACACCCATAGACAGACACCCGTAGGCACCCAGTGAACACTTATAGACACTTATGGACACCCCATAGACACCCACAGACACCTACAGACACCCATACACACCCTACAGACACCCACAGGCACCCTATAGACACCCATAGACATGACATAGACACCTATTGACACCTACAGGCACCCTATAGACACCCATCCTATAGACACCCATCCTGTAGACACCCAGAGACACTCATAGGCACACATAGACACCTATACAGACCCTATAGACACCCACAGACACCATATAGACACCCTATAGACACCCCATAGACACCTATAGACACCTATACAAATGCTACAGACACCCATAGACACCCTATAGGCCCCCATAGGCATCCCAAAGACACCCTATAGACATCTATAGACACCACATAGACACCAACAGACATCCCATAGACACCTATAGACACCCTATAGCCACCTACAGACCCCCTACAGCCACCTATAGACACCTATAGACATCCCATAGACACCCTATAGACACTTACAGACATCCATAGACACCCTATAGACATCCCATAGACACTCTATAGACACTTATAGACATCCATGGACACCCTATAGACATCCATAGACACCCCATAGGCGACACCCCACTGCATGACTCCACATTCCCCGTCCTGCTCCATGCGGACGTCGCTTCCCAGCTATTCCCAGCTCCAGCCCCATGGATTGACCCTCAACCCCAGGCTGCCATGGATGGAATCAATGGGATCAGTGGGATCAATGGGACCAATGGGATCAATAGGATTGGTAGGATTAATGGGATCAATGGGATCAGTGGGATCAATGGGACCAATGGGATCAATAGGATTGGTAGGATTAATGGGATCAATGGGATCAGTGGGATCAATGGGACCAATGGGATCAATGGAATGAATGGGATCAGTAGGATTGGTGGAATCAATGGGATCAATTGGATCAGTGGGATCAATGGGATCAATGGAATGAATGGGATCAGTAGGATTAGTGGAATCAATGGGATCAGTGGGATCAATGGGATCAATGGGATCAGTGGGATCAATGGGACCAATGGGATCAATGGGCTGGGGAAGCCTCCAGGACCGTGTCTGGGTGGGAAAAGCCCCAGTTCCAAGCGGGAATTCTGCTCCCAGATCCTGAATATCCCCCAAGGGGCTCCAAGGGCAGGGGCAGGACAGGGTCGGGGCCATTCCCAAAGGATCTGGGGAGCCCGGAAATGGGAATGAAATGGGAAAAGCCCCAAATCGCATGGGATGCTCCTTGGGATGAAGGGGTTGAGGAGGAAAAGCCTCAATGGGGATGGATGGGGGTATCCGTAGACCCCAAATCCCGGCAGATTCCCAATGGGATGGAGCCAGAGGGGTCACCAGGACCCCGATTCCCAGGAAAATTGGGCTCCAAAGGACCGAGATTCCCGGTTTTCTGCTTCCCAAATCCCGGCTTCGATTCCAGGATGGGGATGGAGGGGAAATGGGAAAGAAAAGGGAGGAAAAATCCCGGCTCCGGGAGCTGGGAACACCGTTGCCAAGGGAGGAAAACGGGAGCGGAGGCGGGGGGGGGGGGGTCCCCAGCGTCGGGAATTGGGAATTTGGGGGGAATCTGGGAAAAAATGGGGGGATTTTGGGAAAAATTGGGGGAAATTTTGGGGAGATTTGAGGAAAATTCCGAGGAAATTTGGGCCAAATTTGGGGAGATTTCAGAGGAATTTAGGGAAAACCTGGGGGGATTTAGAGGGAATTCCGGGAGAATTCTTTGGGAATTCGGGGGAAATTTGGGGAGGATTCGATGGGAATTTCAGGGAATTTGGGGGGAAATTTTGGGAGAGATTTGAGGGAAATTTGAGGAAATTTTGGGGGGATTTAGAGGAAATTTGGGCCAAATTTGGGGAGGATTTGAGGGAAATTCCCGGGAATTTGTGGAGAAATTTTGGGAAAATTTGAGGGATTCAGAGGAAATTCAGGGGAAATTTTTTGGGGGATTTGAGGGAAATTTCAGGGAAATTTGGGGGAGATTTCAGGGAAAATCGGGGAATTTTGAAGAAATTCTGGGCAGATTTTGGGGGAGGATTTGAGGGAAATTTCAGGAAAATCGGGGGCGATTTGGGGGCAGATTTGAGGGAAATTTGGGAGAAATTTGGGGAAATTCAGGGGAAATTTGGGCGAATTTGGAGCAAATTTGGGGTCCGTTCCCCCCCCGGCTCGGTGGGAATTGCGGGGGGGGGGTGGGATGCTCCTTACCTGGGATACAGGAATGGGAAGCGAGACCCCCCCCCATTAATCCCATTGATGGAGGGGGTCCGCATTGATCCCGGTTGGGTCCCGGTTCCCACCCCCCCCCATTGATCCCATTGATGGGGGGGGCCCTTGGGGGCAGCCCCATTGATGTGGGGGGGTCCCCATTGATCCCGGTTGAGTCCCGGTTCCCACCCCCCCCATTGATCCCATTGATGGGGGGGGGCCCTTGGGGGCAGACCCATTGATGCGGGGGGATCCCCACTGATCCCGGTTGGGTCCCGGTGCCCCCCCCCGCAATCCTCAGGTGGGGGGGGCGGCTCCGTTCTCCCCCATCCCCGTTTCCCCCCCCCTTCCGTTAACCCCCCCCCTCGTACCTGGCTCCGGCTCCGCTCGGCCCCCCCCCGGTGCCGCCGCCGCCGTTACCGGTCACTTCATGGCGATGCCGGGCGGGGGGGGGGGGGAGAACGAGGGGGGGGGCGGAGCTTGGGGGGGGGCGGGATTTGGGGGGGGGGAACCCGGCCCCGCCCCCCCCAAAGAGCGGCTGGGGGAGGGGGAAGAACGGGGGAGCCCCCGTGACGTCATCGGGAGTCCCCCAGTGACCCCTGTGACCCCACAGGACCCCCCCGCGGACCCTGCTATGACCCCTCTATGGACCCCCCCTATACCCCTCTATAGACCCCCCTATAGACCCCCCCCATAGAACCCTCTATGAACCCCCCTATAGACACCCCCCATAGAACCCTCTATGGACCCCCCTATAGACACCCCCCATAGAACCCTCTATGAACCCCCCTATAGACACCCCCCATAGAACCCTCTATGGACCCCCCTATAGACCCCCCCCATACCCCTCTATAGACCCCCCCCCATAGAATCCTCTATGGACCCCCCTACAGACCCCCCCTATACCCCTCTATAGACCCCCCTATAGACCCCCCCATAGAATCCTCTATAGACCCCCCTACAGACCCCCCCTATACCCCTCTATAGACCCCCTATAGACCACCCCTCCAAAGAACCCTCTATGGACCCCCCTATAGACCCCCCCCCCATACCCCTCTATAGACCCCCCCATAGACCCCTCTCTGGACCCCCCTATAGACCCCCCCATACTCCTCTATAGACACCCCTACAAATCCCTTTATGGACCACCCCTATAGACCCCCCCCATACCCCTCTATAGACCCCCCTATAGACGCCCCCCCATAGAACCCTCTATGCACTCCCCTATAGACCCCCCCATACCCCTCTATGGACCTCCCTATGGACCCCCTCCATGAATTCCCCTATAGAGCCCCCCATGGACTCCCCATAGCCCCCTCCCATAGACCCTGCTATGGACCTTCCCTATGCACAACACAGACCCCCCCCGGACCCCCCTATAGACCCCTTTGACCTCCCGGACCCTCCTATACCCCCCCCCATAGACCCCTCTATGGACCCCCCCTATAGACCCCTATGCCCCCCCCATTGACCCCCTGTGACCCCCCCCCCATTCTCCCTATGGATCCATCCTGGCCGTGCCACCCCAACCCCCATCATCCCAGCCCCATCCCAAAGGATTTGGGGGGGTCCCCAGGAGGAGCCGGATCCAGGTTTATTGGGGGGGGGCCCCCACGAGCGCCCGGAGCCGCTCCAGGACACAGCGAGCGACCGGTTCCAGGCGGTGCTGGGGATGGAAGCAGGAGAACAGGATCAGGAACCGGGATAATGGGAGCAGGAACAGGGATAACGGGATCAGAATGGGATAATGGGAGCAGGAACAGGGATAACGGGATCAGAATGGGATAATGGGAGCAGGAACAGGGATAACGGGATCAGAATGGGATAATGGGAGCAGGAACAGAGATAACGGGATCAGAATGGGATAATGGGATCAGGAACCGGGATAACGGGATCAGAATGGGATAATGGCAGAAGGAAGAGGGATAACGGGATCAGAATGGGATAATGGGAGAAGGAACAGGGATAACGGGATCAGAATGGGATAATGGGATCAGGAACCGGGATAACGGGATCAGAATGGGATAATGGGAGAAGGAACAGGGATAACGGGATCAGAATGGGATAATGGGAGCAGGAACAGGGATAACAGCATCAGAAACCAGGATAGCAGCATCAGGGACCGGGATAAAAAGGATCAGGAAGCAGGATAACGGCATCGGAATCCAGGATAATGGCATCAGAACAGGATAATGGGATCAGGATGCGGGATAATGACATTGGAATCCAGGATAACGGCATCAGAACAGGATAACAGGATCAGGATCCGGGATAATGGCATCGGGATCCAGGATAACGGCATCAGGATCCAGGTATCAGCATCAGAGCGGGATAGGGATGGGATAAAGAACCAGGATGAGAAACAGGGAAGAGGGATCGGGGGCCAAGGATGGGATGGATCCTATGGGAGGGATTGGGTGGGGTTTGGGTGTTTCGGGCTGGTTTGGGGCTGTTTGGGGCTATTATGGGCTGGTTTAGGCTGTTTTGGGCTGTTTGGGGTATGTTGGGCTGGTTTTGGGGTGGTCTGGGCTGGTTTTGGGGTGTTTTGGGCTATTTTGGGCTGGTTTTGGGGTGTTTTGGGCTATTTTGGGCTGGTTTTGGGGCAGTTCGGGCTATTTTGGGCTGGTTTTGGGGTGTTTTGGGCTATTTTGGGCTGGTTTTGGGGCAGTTCGGGCTGTTTTGGGCTGTTTTGGGCTGGTTTTGGGGTGTTTTGGGCTGGTTTTGTGTGATTTTGGGCTGGTTTTGGGGCTGGTTTTGGGGTGTTTGGGGCTGGTTTGGGCAGTTTGGGGCTGGTTTTGGGCAGTTTGGGGCTGGTTTGGGCAGTTTGGGGCTGGTTTGGGCAGTTTGGGGCTGGTTTGGGCAGTTTGGAGCCGGGTTTGGGCAGTTTGGGGCTGGTTTGGGCAGTTTGGGGCTGGTTTTGGGGTGTTTGGGGCCGGTTTTGGGCAGTTTGGGGCTGGTTTGGGCAGTTTGGGGCTGGGTTTGGGCAGTTTGGGGCCGGGTTTGGGCAGTTTGGGGCCGGGTTTGGGCAGTTTGGGGCCGGTTTTGGGCAGTTTGGGGCCGGGTTTGGGCAGTTTGGGGCCGGGTTTGGGCAGTTTGGGGCCGGTTTTGGGCAGTTTGGGGCTGGGTTTGGGCAGTTTGGGGCCGGTTTTGGGCAGTTTGGGGCCGGGTTTGGGCAGTTTGGGGCCGGTTTTGGGCAGTTTGGGGCCGGTTTGGGCTGGTTTGGGGGCTGGTTTGGGGCTGCCTGACCTGCAGCACATGCAGGCCCCGCACGCAGACCACGGCGAGCTCGGCCAGGCCATCGCCAGTGAGGTCGCTGTAGAGCAGGGAGAGGAGCGGGCTCGGGAAGCGCCGGGACCAGAGCAGGCGGAATTCCCCTCTGGAATACTTGTAACAGAGCAGCTCCTGCGGGAAGCAACGGGAGAGCAATGGGAAACAATGGGGAAACCACTGGGAAACAATGGGGAAACAACTGGAAAACCCATGGGAAGCAACTGGGAAACCAATGGTAAACAATCAGGAAACCAATGGGAAACAACCTGGAAACAACTGGGAATCCACTGGGAAACAATGGGGAAACAACTGGGAAAGCAATGGGAAACAACCCGGAAACAACTGGGAATCCACTGGGAAACAATGGGGAAACAACTGGGAAAGCAATGGGAAACAACCCGGAAACAAGCCAGAAGGAATGGGGAATCCACTGGGAAACAACTGGGAAACCATTGGGAAGCCACCAGGAAACAATAGGGATACAATGGGGAAACCATGAGGAGATGTCCAGGAAATAACAAGGAACAACTGGGAAAACCATTGGGAAACCACAAGGAAACGACTGGGAAACCAGTGGAAAATGACCAGGAACCAACCAGGAAACAATGAGGAAATGACTGGGAAGCAACCAGGAAACAAGTGGGAAGCAACTGGGAAGCCATTAGGAAACCACTAGGAAATGACTGGGAAGCAACCCGGAAACAATGGGGAATCCATTGGGAAACCACCAGGAAACATCCAGGAAACAAGCAACTGGGAATCAACAAGGAAAAACCTGGGAATCCACTGGGAAACCAGCAGGAAACAAGTGGGAAACAACCCGGAAACAACGGAAAACCAAACGGGAAGAGGAGCATCCCTGTTCCCATCCCGATCCCATCCTGACCTGGCCATAGGTGCCCAGCAGCACCTCTGGGTGCCCATCGAAGTCCAGGTCCGGGGTGAGGGCGCAGAGGACGCTGTCGTGGAGGTCACTGCCTGGCAATGGGCACTGCTCCGTCAGGCCCCGGCTCAGCACATCCCTAGGGAAAGGGGGGAATGGGGATGGAGAGATGGGAATGGGATGGTGGGGATGGGATGGAGAGGATGGGGATGGGATGGGGAGGAGGGAATGGGATGGGGAGGATGAGGATGGGATGGAGAGGAGGGAATGGGATGCAGGGGACAGGGAATGGGATGGAGAGGAGGGAATGGGATGGAGAGGATGGGGATGGGATGGAGAGGATGGGGATGGGATGGAGAGGATGGGGATGGGATGGAGAGGAGGGAATGGGATGGAGAGGAGGGAATGGGATGGAGAGGAGGGAATGCGATGGAGAGGATGGGGATGGGATGGAGAGGATGGGGATGGGATGGAGAGGAGGGAATGGGATGGAGAGGATGGGGATGGGATGGAGAGGATGGGGATGGGATGGAGAGGATGGGGATGGGATGGAGAGGATGGGGATGGGATGGAGAGGATGGGGATGGGATGGAGAGGAGGGAATGGGATGGAGAGGAGGGAATGGGATGGAGAGGAGGGAATGGGATGGAGAGGATGGGGATGGGATGGAGAGGATGGGGATGGGATGGAGAGGATGGGGATGGGATGGAGAGGAGGGAATGGGATGGAGAGGAGGGAATGCGATGGAGAGGAGGGAATGCGATGGAGAGGATGGGGATGGGATGGAGAGGATGGGGATGGGATGGAGAGGATGGGGATGGGATGGGGAGGATGGGGATGGGATGGAGAGGATGGGGATGGGATGGGGAGGAGGAGGATGATGGGGATGGAAAGGGAAGGATGATGGGATTTGGAATGGGAATGATGCTGGTACCTATAGACCACGCTGAGCTCCATGGTACTGGCCACCAGGACACTGAAGCACGGCTCCGCTGTGGCATCTCCTATGGGAATGAGGAAGAGGAGGATGAGGAAGAGCCGGGATCGGCAGGAAAAGCCTGGGAATGGCCAGGACGGGGCTTACCCCGTCCGGAAGTGTCGGGATCCGGCTCTGGCGGCAGCGGGAACACCAGGACCTTGGAGATGGGCCCATCCTGTTGGATGCTCCAGCTCTGCAGAACCGCTGCGGAGCCGGGATCAGGCTCCAGGGCGGCATTCCCAGCGGTGGGAATGACACCAGGAAGCCAAGCCCTGGGGGTGCCATGGAGCCGGCAGGATTCCCAACAGTGGGAATTCCCACTGGGACTCACTGGGGCCGCTCTGGTCCACGCGGGCGACGCGGACGTGGCCGCTCTGGCAGCCAAAGGCCGTGATCCGATGGGAAGCGGCACCGGGAAGGGTCAGGACATGGAGCCACAGGACACTGGAAGGGAATGGGGTGGGAATGAGGGGGGAATAGGGGTGGGAAATGGGGGGGGGAAATGGGGGTGGGAATGGAGGGGGAATGGGGGTGGGAATGGAGGGGGAATGGGGGGGGAAATGGGGGGGGAATGGAGGTGGGAATGGAGGGGGAATGGGGGTGGGAATGGAGGGGGAATGGGGGGGGAAATGGAGGTGGGAATGGAGGTGGGAATGGGGGGGAATGGGGAGGGAACGGGGGTGGAATGGGGGGAATGGGGGGAATGGGGGGAATGGGGAGGGAATGGGGGGGGAATGGGGGGGAATGGGGGTGGAATGGGGGGGAATGGGGGTGGGAATGGGGGGGAATGGGGAGGGAATGGGGGTGGAATGGGGGGGAATAGGGAGGGAATGGGGGGGAATGGGGAGGGAATGGGGGGGAATGGGGAGGGAAGCTTCCATTATTCCCCCCATTCCCGGTTCCTGCTGTACTTGCTGGGAAGGTCCTGGAGCTCCGGGAAGAGGCGCTGGATGGGCTGCTCCTCAAACTGGTGTGAGCTGGAATTCTGGGGGGGAAAGGGTGAGAAAAGAGGGGGAAAAGGGGGAGAAAATGGGGGGAAAGGGGAGGAAAAGGGGGGGAAAAGGGGGGGAAAGGGGGGGAAAGGGGGGGAAGGGGGGAAAGGGGGGGGAAAGGAGGGGAAAAGGGGGGGAAAGGGGGGAAAGGGGGGGAAAGGGGGGGAAAGGGGGGAAGGGGGGGAAAAGGAGGGGAAAAGGGGGGGAAAGGGGGGAAGGGGGGAAAAGGAGGGGAAAAGGGGGGGAAAGGGGGGAAAGGGGGGGAAAGGGGGGGAAAAGGAGGGCAAAAGGGGGGGAAAAGGGGGGGAAGGGGGGAAGGGGGGGGAAGGGGGGGGAAGGGGGGGGAAGGGGGGAATAGGAGAAGAGGAAGGGGAAGGGGAAGGAGCAGGGATGCTCTCACCTCCTTGTAGAGGTGCACGGCCGGGTCATTGCCACTGAGCAGGAAAACGGTCTCGAGGCGGTCACCGCTCCGAACCCTGGATACGGGATATAGGGTATGGGATATGGGATGATAAAGATCGGATATAGGATATGGGACATGGGGTATAGGATACGCAATGTGGGATATGAGATATGGGATATGGAATATAGAAAAGGGGATATAGAATATGGGATAAGGAATAATGAAAAATGGGATATAGGATATGGAATATGGGATAACAGATATAAAATATGGAATACTGGATACCGAATATGATGTATGGAATATTGGATATGGTGTATGGGATATTGGATATGCAGTATGAAACATATGATATGGATTATGGGATATGGAATACGGGATATAAGATATGTGATATGGGATAACGGATATCAAATATGGGATATAAGATACAGGATATGGGATACCGGATATTGAATATGGGATATATGACATAAAGTATGGGATACGAGATACAGAATACGAAATATGCAGTATAGCATACAGGATATGGGATATAGAATATGGAACGCTGAATATGGGATATAAGACATAAAACATGGAATACGGGACATAGCATATAAGATACGGGATACAGAATACAGCATATGGGATAGCGGGTATGCAATACGGGATATATGATATGGGACATTGGATGTTGAATATGGGATTTAGAATACGGAATACAGGATATGGGATACAGGATATGGAATATGGGATACGGGATATAGAATATGGAATACAAGATATGGCATGCAACATATGTAATATGGGATATAGCATATAGAATACAGAACACAAGAGACGGGATATGGACTATGGAATATGGGATATAGCATATAGAATACGCAACACAAGAGATGGGATATGGAATATGGAATATGGGATATAGCATATAGGCTATGGAATACAGAATACAGGATACGGAATACGGGATATAGGATACAGGATGGGGGGACGCACTCGGCGTGGCAGAGCTGGAAGGGGGTGAACTGCAGCTCCAGGTTGAGGCAACTCTCTGGGGGGGGAAGAGAGGAGAAAGATGGGGGGGGGCACCCCAAAACCCCCCTAACCCCCCCCCCAGATCACCCCAAAACCCCCCAAAATGACCCAAACTGAGCCCCTAACCCCACTCACGGGCCACACAGTCGAGGTCGTACTCGGAGCCGGGCTCGTAGTCACAGTAGATGTTGAGGAAGGGGCTGGGCTTGTCCCCGGAGTCCTGGGGGGGTGCAGTGAGCATGGGGGGGGCTATGGGGCTCTATGGGGTGTCTATGGGGTCTATGGGCGTCTATGGGGTCTCTAGGGGCTCTATGGGGTGTCTGTGGTGCTCTACGTGGTCTATAGCGCTCTATGCAGGTCTATGGGGTCTACAGGTGTCTATGGGCTCTATGGGGCTCTATGGCATCTATGGGGTCTATAGGGCTCTATGGGGTCTATGGGGTGTCTATGGGGTGTCTATGGGGCTCTATGGCGTCTATGGGATCTATAGGGCTCTATGAGATCTATGGGGGTCTACGGGGCTTTATGGTGCCTATGGGCTCTCTAGGGCTCTATGGGGTGTCTATGGGGCTCTATGGCGTCTATGGGATCTATAGGGCTCTATGAGATCTATGGGGGTCTACGGGGCTTTATGGTGCCTATGGGCTCTCTAGGGCTCTATGGGGTGTCTATGGGGCTCTATGGCGTCTATGGGATCTATAGGGCTCTATGAGATCTATGGGGGTCTACGGGGCTCTATGGTGTCTATGGGCTCTCTAGGGCTCTATGGGGTGTCTATGGGGCTCTATGGCGTCTATGGGATCTATGGGGCTCTATGGGGTACCTTGATGAAGGTGATGCCCACGACGAGCCCGCGCTGGGGGGGGGACTTGGGGAAGGAATCGATGGAGACGATCTCAGCATCCACTGCAGGCATGGGGGGGGTCAGCGGGGAGCAGCCACCCCATAGGGACCCCATAGAGACCATAGAGACCCACAGAGACCCATAGAGACCCCATAGAGACCAATAGGGACCACACAGAGACCCATAGGGACCCCATAAAAACACACAGAGACCCATAGAGCCCCATATACACTCCATAGAGACCCCACAGACACCCCATAGAGACCCACAGAGAACCCATAGAGCCCCACAGAGACCCCACAGACACCCCATAGAGACCCCATAGAGACACATAGATGCCCCATAGAAACACAGAGACACCCATAGCCCTCCCCAGACACCCATAGACACCCTATAGACACCCTATAGACACCCATAGCCCCCCCCACAGACACCCATAGACACCCTATAGACACCCTATAGACACCCATAGCCCCCCCCAGACACCCATAGACACCCTATAGACACCCATAGACACCCTATAGACACACATAGCCCCCCCCAGATACCCTATAGACACCCATAGCCACCCTATAGACACCCATAGCCCCCCCCACAGACACCCATAGACACCCTATAGACACCCATAGCCCCCCCCCAGACACCCATAGACACCCTATAGACACCCATAGACACCCTATAGACACACATAGCCCCCCCCAGATACCCTATAGACACCCATAGCCACCCTATAGACACCCATAGCCCCCCCCGACACCCAATAGACACCCATAGACACCCTATAGACACCCATAGCCCCCCCCAGACACCCATAGACACCCTATAGACACCCATAGACACCCTATAGACACACATAGCCCCCCCCAGATACCCTATAGACACCCATAGCCACCCTATAGACACCCATAGCCCCCCCCACAGACACCCATAGACACCCTATAGACACCCATAGACACCCTATAGACACACATAGCCCCCCCCAGATACCCTATAGACACCCATAGCCACCCTATAGACACCCATAGCCCCCCCCCGACACCCAATAGAGACCCATAGATGCCCTATAGACACCCATAGCCACCCTATAGACACCCATAGCCACCCTATAGACACCCATAGCCCCCCCCGACACCCAATAGACACCCATAGATGCCCTATAGACACCCATAGCCCCCCCCCAGACACCCATAGACACTCTATAGACACCCATAGACACCCTATAGACACACATAGCCCCCCCCACATACCCTATAGACACCCATAGCCACCCTATAGACACCCATAGCCCCCCCCCGACACCCAATAGAGACCCATAGATGCCCTATAGACACCCATAGCCTCACCCAGACACCCTATAGACACCCATAGACCCCCCCAGGTACCCTATAGCCCCCCACAGACACCCTATAGACACCCATAGACACCCTATAGACACCCACAGCCCCCCCATAGACACCCATAGACACCCTATAGACACACATAGCCCCCCCCAGATACCCTATAGACCTATAGACCCTATACACCTATAGACACCCATAGCCACCCTATAGACACCCATAGGCCCCTGTAGGTGACCTCTGACCCCCGCTGACCCGGGATGTAGGTGAACTGGAGCTCGCTGGCCAGCGGGCGCATGCGCCGCTGCAGCTCGTGGTACCGGAAGTGAATGACCTTGCCCTTGAGCGCGGCCGCCAGCAGCCCGCCGGGGCCTTCCCCTGCCGGCAGCGCCGCCAGCCCGTACACGTTACTCTGCGAGCTCAGGCGGCTGAAGCTGTCCTCGGCCAGCGGGCAGCGCCCGGGCAGCGCCATCGGGCACCGGGAACCGGTAACGTGGAACGAACGGGGAACGGGGGCACCGGCACCGGGACCAGGCCCGGCCGCGGCCTGCGCCGCGCAGCGGCCTGAGGGGAGGCACCGCCCACTTGTGGGCGGAGCGGTGAGGGCACAGCCTATTGGAGGAGCGAACAGAGGCTCCTCCCACTTGTGGGAGGGGCGTTCTAGGAGAGAATCTGATTGGGTGACTGGGAGGCCCCGCCCACGTATGGGCGTGGTGACTCCGCCCCATTGTGGACGGAGCTTTGGCGGCCCCTGTGGGCAGGTCTATAGTGAGGCAACGTTCATTTGCATATTACGTCGCTCATTGGACGAGGCCGTGCTATGACCACGCCCACTCAATGGTAGCTCCGCCCCGTGTGGGCGTGGCCTTAGGGAAGGGGCGGGGCTAAGGGGCCGCGATGGGGACCAGCAGGGACCATGGGGATGGGGGGCAGGAGCGTGGTCCCTGCCCCCCCGCCATGTGTGGGGCAAGAGGGGTTCCTTTCCCCCCCCCATGTGTGGGGCAGGGACTTGGGGGTCAGAGGGGTTCCTTTCCCCCCCCATGTGTGGGGCAGGGACTTGGGGGTCAGAGGGGTTCCTTTCCCCCCCCCATGTGTGGGGCAGGATCCGCTCATGCTCCGCTTTATTTGCCTTTGGGAAGAGGGATACAGGCAGGAGAGCCCCTGCCCCATGGAGCAGCATCCCTCTTCCTCCCCCCCCATTGGATCCAGAGGGGCCCATTCCAAAGGGCAGGAATAGGGGAAGCCCATTAAATAGGTGCAGCTGGGGGGGGGGGGGCTGGGAATTCCAGGCATTGGGAATGGCATTGGGAATACTGGGAATGCCGGGAGGGTCCTAGCGCAGATCCTCCTCCTCGCCTTGGATGCTCTTCTTGATGCGGAGCAGCATGGTGGTGAGCCACTGGTCCAGGCGGGAGATGGAGTCGTATTCCTTAACCTGGGAATGGGAAGCGGGAAGTGGGAATGGCCGCGGCTGATTCCCGGCTGCGGGAATGCCGGCGATGGACCCACCGCGTCCGTGTATCCGTCCGCGTTCTGCTCCTCGTGGGCTTCCAGGAGCTTCTGCAAGAGAGGAGGGGAAGGGAAGGGGTGGGGGCAGTATTCCCAAAGGCTGGAATTGGGAAGGGTGGGATATGGGGGGGGGCTCACCTTGAGGAGTTTGCATTCCCGGGAGTCGGAAAAGGCTGGGAACATCTCCTCGTACTTCTGCACGGCGAGCTGGGGCAGAGGGAGGGAAAGTGGGAATGGAGGAGGGATGGATGGGGACCGGGATGATGCACACAAGGCATGGATGGGGAGCGGGATGGGGAGCGGGATGAGGAACACAAGGCATGGATGGGGACCGGGATGAGGAACACAAGGCATGGATGGGGAGCGGGATGGGGACTGGGATGAGGAACACAAGGCATGGATGGGGAGCGGGATGGGGACCGGGATGAGGAACACAAGGCATGGATGGGGAGCGGGATGGGGACCGGGATGAGGAACACAAGGCATGGATGGGGAGTGGGATGGGGAGCGGGATGAGGAACACAAGGCATGGATGGGGAGCGGGATGGGGAGCGGGATGAGGAACACAAGGCATGGATGGGGAGTGGGATGGGGACCGGGATGAGGAACACAAGGCATGGATGGGGACCGGGATGAGGAACACAAGGCATGGATGGGGAGCGGGATGGGGAGCGGGATGAGGAACACAAGGCATGGATGGGGACCGGGATGAGGAACACAAGGCATGGATGGGGAGCGGGATGGGGACTGGGATGAGGAACACAAGGCATGGATGGGGAGCGGGATGGGGACCGGGATGAGGAACACAAGGCATGGATGGGGAGCGGGATGGGGACCGGGATGAGGAACACAAGGGATGGATGGGGAGTGGGATGGGGACCGGGATGAGGAACACAAGGGATGGATGGGGAGCGGGATGGGGACCGGGATGAGGAACACAAGGGATGGATGGGGAGCGGGATGGGGACCGGGATGAGGAACACAAGGGATGGATGGGGAGCGGGATGGGGACCGGGATGAGGAACACAAGGGATGGATGGGGAGCGGGATGGGGACCGGGATGAGGAACACAAGGGATGGATGGGGAGCGGGATGGGGACCGGGATGAGGAACACAAGGCATGGATGGGGAGCGGGATGGGGACCGGGATGAGGAACACAAGGCATGGATGGGGGTGAGGACCAGGATGAGGATAAGGAGCACAATGGATGGATGGGGACCAGGATGAGGACCGGGATGAGGAGCGGGATGAGGAGCACAAGGGATGGGTGGGAGCGGGATGAGGACTGGGATAAGGAGCGGGATGAGGAGCACAAGGGATGGGTGGGAGCGGGATGAGGACTGGGATGAGGAGCGGGATGAGGAGCACAAGGGATGGGTGGGAGCGGGATGAGGACCGGGATAAGGAGCGGGATGAGGAGCACAAGGGATGGGTGGGAGCGGGATGAGGACCGGGATAAGGAGCGGGATGAGGCCGGATGTGCCCCGGGGGGTACCTTGGCGTTGAGGGCATCGATGCAGAAGTGGCAGAGCGCGGCCCTGAAGAAGTGCTCCTTGGCGCTGTACTTGAGCAGGGGGGAGTCCATGGCTGCGGCCGCCACCTGCGGGAATGCCGTGGGAATGCCGAAGGGATATAGCAGGGAATGGCGTGGGAATGCCGTAGGGATATAGCAGGGAATGCCGTAGGGATATAGCAGGGAATGGCGTGGGAATGCCGTAGGGATATAGCAGGGAATGCCATAGGGATATAGCAGGGAATGCCGTGGGAATGCCGTAGGGATATAGCAGGGAATGGCGTGGGAATGCCGTAGGGATATAGCAGGGAATGCCGTGGGAATGCCGTAGGGATATAGCAGGGAATGGCGTGGGAATGCCGTAGGGATATAGCAGGGAATGCCGTGGGAATGCCGTAGGGATATAGCAGGGAATGCCGTGGGAATGCCGTAGGGATATAGCAGGGAATGCCGTGGGAATGCCGTAGGGATATAGCAGGGAATGCCGTAGGGATATAGCAGGGAATGCCGTGGGAATGCCGTAGGGATATAGCAGGGAATGCCATAGGGATATAGCAGGGAATGCCGTGGGAATGCCATAGGGATATAGCAGGGAATGCCATAGGGATATAGCAGGGAATGCCGTGGGAATGCCATAGGGATATAGCAGGGAATGCCGTAGGAATGCCATAGGGATATAGCAGGGAATGCCATGGGAATGCCGTAGGCATAGCAGGGAATGCCATGGGAATGCCATAGGGATAGCAGGGAATGCTGTGGGAATGCCATAGGGATACCATGGGGATATCATGGGGATACCATGGGAATATCACAGAGATACCATGGGAATATCATAGAGGTACCATAGGAATATCATAGTAATACCATGGAATACCATAGGGATATTATAGGGATATCATAAGAAATACCTAGGGAATACTATAGGGATATCATAAGAATCCCATGGGGATATTATATGGATATCATAGCAATACTATGGGAATACCATACAAATACCATAGGGATACCATGGAATACCTGGGAATACCATAGAGAATATCATAGGCATACCATGGGAATATGATGGGAATACCACGACATACCATGGGAATACCATAGGGATATCATAAGAATCCCATGGGAATACCGTAGTGATATCATAGGAATACCATGGGAATACCATTGGGATATTACAAGAAGACCATCCGGATATCATAGGAATACCATGCGATACCATGGAGACAGTGTGGGCACAGGTCATGGAGCAGGGGATGGGAAGGGGATGGGAAGGGGAATGGAAGGGGATGGGATGGGGATGGGGATGGGATGGGATGGGGATGGGATGGGGATGGGGATGGGATGGGGATGGGATGGGGATGGGAAGGAAGGGGATGGGGATGGGATTGGGATGGGGATGGGGATGGGATGGGGATGGGGATGGGATGGGGATGGGGATGGGGATGGGATGGGGATGGGATGGGGATGGGATGGGGATGGGATGGGGATGGGAAGGAAGGGGATGGGGATGGGATGGGGATGGGATGGGGATGGGATGGGGATGGGATGGGGATGGGATGGGATGGGGATGGGGATGGGGATGGGATGGGGATGGGGATGGGGATGGGGATGGGATGGGGATGGGGATGGGGATGGGATGGGGATGGGAAGGAAGGGGATGGGGATGGGATTGGGATGGGGATGGGGATGGGGATGGGAAGGAAGGGGATGGGGATGGGATGGGGATGGGGATGGGGATGGGGATGGGGATGGGATGGGGATGGGAAGGAAGGGGATGAGCCTCATTCCCATTGCCGGGAATGGGGCCGCTCCCGTCCCCACCTGCTCGTAGATGTCGAGGGCGCGCGGGTACTGCTCCAGCTGCGCCGCGTACGTGGCCACCTTCAGCAGGCACTTGTTGGCCGAGCTGCGGGAATAGCGGGAATGCCGGGAATACTGGGAATAGCGGGAACGCTGGGAATGCCGGGAATACCAGGGATACTGGGAATACTGGGAATGCTGGGAATCCCGGGGATGCTGGGAATACCGGTAATGTAGGGGATGCTGGGAATACCAGAGATACTGGGAATACCGGCAATGCACGGGATGCTGGGAATACTGGGAATACCGGGAATACCAGGGATACTGGGAATGCTGGGAATACTGGGGATGCTGGGAATGCCAGGGATGTTGAAATACCAGGAATGCTGGGAATACTGGTAATGCGGGGGATGCTGGGAATACTGGGAATACCGGGAACGCTGGGAATACCAGGGATACTGGGAATGCCGCTCTCCACCAGGAACCCCCCACTGCCCCATTGCAGACCCCTCCCAGCCCCCTCCACAGCAGGGGCAGAGATTCCAGGCCTCGGGAACGCCGCCAGCCCCTTCCCGGTGCAGAATCCCACGGGAATGGCAGGAGAGCAGCAACTCCCAACCCCCCCCCCCCCCAAAAAGGGCGCTTGCGCATTGGGAATCGCGTCGGGAATCGCGCGGCTCCGGCATTCCCGCAATTCCCACCTGTTGGATTCCTCCCCCCGGTAATAATCCGCTGCCTGCTCGTAGTGGGCGATGGCCTGGAAAAGCACGGGAAGGGCTGGAGCAATCCCAAGCGCTTCCCTATGGAGCGGCCGCCGGAGCTCCATGCGGAGCCAGGGCGGGAATGGGAAGGGAGCCACCGCTCCGGCGGCGTTCCCAAGGGCAAAGGCTGACATTGAGCGGGCAATTCCCAATGTTATTCCCTACGGATAAATCCCAACCTTCCATTCCTAAGGGAATTCCCAATGTTATTCCAGAAGGAAAAATCCCAATGTTATTCCCTACAGATAAATCCCAACCTTCCATTCCTAAGGGAATTCCCAATGTTATTCCAGAAGGAAAAATCCCAATGTTATTCCCTACAGATAAATCCCAACCTTCCATTCCTAAGGGAATTCCCAATGTTATTCCAGAAGGAAAAATCCCAATGTTATTCCCTAAGGATAAATCCCAGCCTTTCATTCCTAAGGGAATTCCCAACGTTATTCCCGGAGAGCAAATCCCAACATTTAATCCTTTAATCCTAATGGGAATTGCCCTTATGGAATAACATTGGGAATTGCCCTTGGGGAATGATGTTGGGATTTTTCCTTCTGGAATAACATTAGGAATTCCCTTAGGAATTAAAGGTTGGGATTTATCCTTAGGGAATAACATCGGGAACTGCCCTTAGGGAACAACACTGTTATCCCATAAGGATAAATCCCACCATTTAATCCCTAAGAGCAATTCCCGATGTTATTCCCTGAGGACAAATCCCAGCCCTGACTCTCCCAGCAGCTCCTCTGGGAATGGCGGGATCCCCCTTGAGGGTTATTCCCGGGAGCTGGAATTTCACTGGGAATAACATGGAGAAGAGCCCTGACTTCACCCGGGGCCGGAATTCCCAACAGCGGGAATGCTTGGGATGATCCGGCTCATCCCCATGGACCTGGAATTCCAATCCCAACCCGGCTCCAATCCCAACCTTCCCTTTTGGGCCCAAAGCTGGGATTCGCGGGCGCTTCCCTTTGGAATCCAAGCCGGGATTTCGGGCCCATCCCGCAGCATTCCCAACTTTTCCTTACTTTCTCGATATCCACCAGCTCCGCCTCGTAGATCTCGGCTATGGAGACGTGGTGCTTGGCAGCGATGGTGAAGCGGCCCTGGAAGCAGCGGGATACCGGGAATGCCGCCTCCGGAGCGGCATTCCCGCTGGATGCGGGCCTGGAAAAGCACTCACCATGTCCGTGTAGATCTCAATGGCGCGCAGCAAGCAGTTGATGGCCTCTGTAGGGATCAAGAGCAGATCCCAATGGATCCAGCCCTTATCCCGGCTTCTGGAAGTCCATTGGGGATACAAGGAAAAGGAAGGGAGGGAAGGGGGGGGCTGAGGGCTTGGGATGGGGGAAAGACCAGGAAAAGGGCTTGGGAATGGGCATGGAATGTTGGGATGAGGAGGAGCTTCCAAACGGGAAGGGATGGAGGGGATAATGGGAAGCTCTTCCCTATGGAACACTGGGATGAATGGAGAAGCTTGGGATGCTCCAGCGCCACTGACATCCAATGGAATCCATTGGAATGGGCTGGATGTGGAGGAGCTTCATCCCGCAGCATTCCATGATTCCCCATCCATCCGTGGCTCCGGCTGGGAATGTGCATCCCAAGGTGCCGCAGCCTTCCCATTCCCATTGGGAATTGCTGCAGCCAAATGCCAGATCCCAGCGAGGATCCCTTGGGATTCCATGGGTTATCCCAAAGGGACCTGGGGAGCGGGAATACCGGGATAGCTTGGTGGGAATGGCAAAGCTTAGATCCCATTCCCCACTTTGGGATACCCCAACTTGGAACCGGAGCCACCAGGCCGAGAGGCTGCTCCATAAGCCTGGAATGGCTCCATCCTCTTGGAAAGACTGCATCCAATTGGAATAGCTCCATCCAATCGGAACGGCTCCATCCCATTGGAATGACTTCATCCCATCGGAATAGCTACATCCCATTGGAATGACTTCATCCCTTTGGAAAGGCTCCATCCCTTTGGAATGACTTTATCCCTTTGGAATGACTCCGTCCAATCAGAATGGTTCCATCCAATCGGAACAGCTCCATCCCATTGGAATGGCTCCATCCCATTGGAATGACTTCATCCCGTTGGAATGACTTCATCCCGTTGGAATGCCTCCATCCAATCAGAATGCCTCCATCCAATCAGAATGCCTCCATCCCATTGGAATGCCTCCATCCCATTGGAATGCCTCCATCCAATCAGAATGCCTCCATCCCATTGGAATGTCTCCATCCCATTGGAATGCCTCCATCCAATCAGAATGCCTCCATCCCATTGGAATGCCTCCATCCCATTGGAATGCCTCCATCCCATCGGAATGCCTCCATCCAATCGGAATGCCTCCATCCAATCAGAATGCCTCCATCCCATCGGAATGCCTCCATCCCATTGGAATGCCTCCATCCCATCGGAATGCCTCCATCCAATCGGAATGCCTCCATCCCATTGGAATGCCTCCATCCCATTGGAATGCCTCCATCCCAACAGCTGCTCCCAGCCGGGAGCCAAGCCAGGCGCGATCCAAGCCGGAATCACAACCCAAACCCTCCGCCTCCAACCACCTGCTCTCCATCGGGATTCCCGCCTGGAATTGGCCCATTCCCAACCCTCACCGAACGCAGGGATCACACCCCAGAAAGCAGAAACCTTCACGCCCAGGGGCCAAATCCCATTGGATCCGCACAAAAGGGGCCGGATGGGAAAGCTCCCTATGGAAAAGGGGACGGAATTCCCGGTTTTTACCTTGCGGATCTGCCTTTTTGAAGGCATTCCCGGCATCCACGAAGCTGGTGGCGGCGTCGTGCTTGCTCTGCAGCTGCAGGTGGAGCTGGGCCGCTTGGCAGAAGGCATTCCCGGCGGCTGGAATAGCGGGGGGGGAGGGGGGTTATTCCCAATGGGAATTCCCATTGGGAATGGCGCGGGGCTCGGGAATGCCGACGCACCGCTCCAGTTCTTGGCCATCTTGAACATGTTGGCGGCGCGGGCGTAGATGTCGCAGGCTTCCTCGATCCGGGAATTGCCGCTGGAAGGGAAGGGAATGGAGGGGGGATCCAATGGGAATGGGGATCCAATGGGAATGGGGATGGGAATTGGGGAGGGGATCCAATGGGAATGGGGATGGGAATTGGGGAGGGGATCCAATGGGAATGGGGATGGGAATTGGGGGGGGGATCCAATGGGAATGGGGATGGGAATTGGGGGGGGGATCCAATGGGAATGGGGATGGGAATTGGGGAGGGGATCCAATGGGAATGGGGATGGGAATTGGGGGGGGGATCCAATGGGAATGGGAATTGGGGGGGGGGGATCCAATGGGAATGGGAATTGGGGGGGGGATCCAATGGGAATGGGAATTGGGGGGGGGATCCAATGGGAATGGGAATTGGGGGGGGGATCCAATGGGAATGGGAATTGAGGGGGGGGGATCCAATGGGAATGGGAATTGAGGGGGGGGAGTGGATCCCATGGGAAAGCAGGGGGGAGATGGGCTTAAACGTGGAAGCGTTGAGGGCTCTGCAGCTCCTATGGAACCCCACTGACCCGCTATAGGGCCCCTATAGAGCCCCAGTGCACCCCTACAGGGCCCCATTGAACCCCTGTAGGGCCCTATTGAATCTCTATAGAGCCTCATTGACCCCTATAGGCCATAGATTCCAATTGAGCTCCTATAGAGCCCCACTGAACCCCTATAGAGCCCCATTGACACCCATTAAAGGCCCCTGCACCCCTATAGGTCCCCATTAGAGCCCCACAGACCCCCATTGACACCCATTACAGTGCCCTGCACCCCCATAGACCCCCACTGACCCCCGTTACAGCCCCCTCCACCCCTATAGGCCCCCATTAGACCCCCACTGACACCCATTAGACCCCATAGACTCCCATTACAGCCCCCTGCACCCCTATAGACCCCTATTACAGCCCATTGGAGGCCATTAGACCCCCACTGACACCCTTTAGACCCCATTGACCCCCATTACAGTCCCCTGCACCCCTATAGACCCCTATTAGATCGCATAGGCCCCCATTGACACCCATTACAGGCCCCTGAACCCCTATACACCCTTATTACAGCCCACAGGCCCCCATAACAGCCCCCTGCACCCCTATAGACCCCTATTAGAGCCCATTGGCCCCCATTGACCCCCACAGACTCCCATTACAGCCCCCCTGCACCCCTGTAGACCCCCATTAGAGCCCATTGGCCCCCGTTGACCCCCATAGACTCCCATTACAGCCCCCCTGCACCCCTATAGACCCCCATTAGAGCCCATTGGCCCCCACTGACCCCCATAGACTCCCATTACAGCCCCCCTGCACCCCTATAGACCCCCATTAGAGCCCATTGGCCCCCGTTGACCCCCATAGACTCCCATTACAGCCCCCCTGCACCCCTATAGACCCTCATTAGAGCCCATTGGCCCCCGTTGACCCCCATAGACTCCCATTACAGCCCCCCTGCACCCCTATAGACCCCCATTAGAGCCCATTGGCCCCCGTTGACCCCCATAGACTCCCATTACAGCCCCCCTGCACCCCTATAGACCCCCATTAGAGCCCATTGGCCCCCACTGACCCCCATAGACTCCCATTACAGCCCCCCTGCACCCCTATAGACCCCCATTAGAGCCCATTGGCCCCCATTGACCCCCATAGACTCCCATTACAGCCCCCCTGCACCCCTATAGACCCCCATTAGAGCCCATTGGCCCCCACTGACCCCCATAGACTCCCATTACAGCCCCCCTGCACCCCTATAGACCCCCATTAGAGCCCATTGGCCCCCACTGACCCCCATAGACTCCCATTACAGCCCCCCTGCACCCCTATAGACCCTCATTAGAGCCCATTGGCCCCCATTGACCCCCATAGACTCCCATTACAGCCCCCCTGCACCCCTATAGACCCCCATTAGAGCCCATTGGCCCCCACTGACCCCCATAGACTCCCATTACAGCCCCCCTGCACCCCTATAGACCCCCATTAGAGCCCATTGGCCCCCATTGACCCCCATAGACTCCCATTACAGCCCCCCTGCACCCCTATAGACCCCCATTAGAGCCCATTGGCCCCCGTTGACCCCCATAGACTCCCATTACAGCCCCCCTGCACCCCATTAGGCCCCCATTGGGCCCGGTTCGCACCCGAAGAGCCCCGCCAGGAACGAGCGGGACCCACGGAGCTTCCGGTCGGCCTCGGCCAGGAGCTGCAGCGCCTCCTGCTCCTTCCCGGCCTGCGCCATCTTGGCGCTCCCCATGTCACGTGACACCGCCCGCCGCGCCGCATTGGCCGACCCCGGAGGCACGTGACGCGGGAGGGGAAAGACGCCGCCACGCCACGTGACGGGGGACGCGCCGGCGTCACCGTGCCACGTGACGCGGGCGGGAGGGGCGTGGTCCAATCACGTCCGCATCCCATCCCTATCCCGTCGTTATCCCGGTCCCATCCCTTCCCCCTTCCAATGGCAGCTCCAAGGCATCCGGTTGGGAAAGGATCCCATCGGGAATGGGGTTGGATGTTCTGATACCCCCCCAGGGATGCAGCAATGGAGGAGCTGAAGCCGCCGGGACCCGAGCTTGGAATCGCTTCCTCTGGGAATGGCTCCTGGATCCAGGCAGAACCCCAAATCCTTGGGAATTCCGGTGCTGACGCATCCCCTTCTCCAGGGGGTTCATAAGGAAACAGCCGGGCTCCAGCCCCTCAGCATCCCAATGGCACATCCCCAAATCCTGCTCCTGCATCCCGGTCCCTCCTTATAGCCCCATAGCCCCGGCTGGAGCCCTTCGGCACCGCTCGGTCCCGGTCGGAGCCCTTCGGAACAGGTCGGGCTCGTTCGGAGTCCTTCGGAACCCCTCGGTTCCGGTCGGAGTCCTTCGACCCCCCCAATAAATCAGGACCCCCCCAATTAAACAGGGATCCCAATTAACCAAGACCCCCCCAATTAACCAAGACCCCATCAATTAAGTGGGGACCCCCCATTAACGAGGACCCCCCCCATTAAACGGGGACCCCCAATTAACTAAGACCCCACCAATTGAACCCCCCCTCTTCCCCTCCCCATGGTACGCTCCGCCTCTACCCCTCCCTTTCCCCTCCCCATGGTACCCCCGCCCTCTGCGCATGCCCCGCTCGGGCCGGTCCCATTGTTTATTGCGGGGGGGTTCGGCCTTGCCAGTAGCTCCGGTGCAGGCGCAGGAAGAGGGCTCGGCACCGGACGCGGCCCCTGAGGCGGGCGCAGCAGAGGAAGGCCCCGGCGAGTTTCCGGTGCAGGGCATAGGAAGGCTCCGGTGGCGGGGCCAGGCGGTGCCGCAGCAGCGGCCGCAGCAGGGCCCGCACCCCCCGCGCCGTGCGCTGCGTCCCGAAGTCGAACGGGGCCGGGCGGGAGAAGGGCTCGGCCAGGAGGAGAACGGCGGCGGCGTGAGCGGCCTCCTGCGCCTGCGCGGGGAGAGGCGGCGGGCGGGGTCAGTGGGGGTGAATGGGGGCTATGGGGGAACGGGATGAATGGGGGCAAGGGGGTGAATGGGATCAGTGGGGATATGGGGGGATCAGTGGGGATATGGGGGGATCAGTGGGGATATGGGGGGATCAATGGGAATATGGGGGGATCAATGGGGATATGGGGGGATCAGTGGGGATATGGGGGGATCAATGGGAATATGGGGGGATCAGTGGGGATATGGGGGGATCAGTGGGGATATGGGGGGATCAGTGGGGATATGGGGGGATCAATGGGGATATGGGGGGATCAGTGGGGATATGGGGGAATCAATGGGGATACGGGGTCAATGAAGATGGGGTGAATGGGATCGAATGGGATATGGGGGGATCAATGGAAATATGAGGTCAATGGGGACATGGGGTCCATGGGAATATGGGGGAACATGGGAATGAAGGGGATCAGGGGGGATATGGGGGCAATGGGGACATGGGGGGCGGGGGAACGGGAATAGGGGTATCCCTGGCCTGGGATTTGGGGGGGAGCACATGGAATGGGGGGGGTGCGATGGAATTAGTGGGATCGTTCCTCACCTTGCTCTCGAATCCTGTCAGGAACTTGAGGTCCCGGGATTTCTGCAGCACTTTTTCCTTATCCCCGTCGGCCGCAGCCCGGATCACCTGGAAAAGGGGGGAAAACTGGGAATATTCGGGGATACTTAGGAATAAAAGGGGGGGGGGAGGAAGGCCAAACCCCTCCCTCCCAAACCTCAATGTAATGATCCGTGAACTCCGCATCGAAGGAACGAGTGGCTCCGAAATCCAACAGCGTCACCTGTGGGAATGGGAATGGATCCAAGCGGGAATGGGGCTGGAATGGGGGGGGGGGGGGGGGGGGAGCTCACCTTGTGCTGGGAGGGCTCATAGAGGAAATTGGCCCAGTTGGGATCCGTCTGCATGAGGCGGAACTCGAAGAGCTCCCGCAGGCAGAGGCGCAGGAGCTGGGTGCAGATCTATGGGAATGGGGCGGGAATTCGATGGGATTCAGGGATAAACCCCCCCCCCCCCCCCCATACTCGCCTCATCCCGCACGTCCTGGGCCAGCTCCTGACACTGATCCAATGGGATTCCGCTGCCCAGCTCCATGGTGAGGACGCGCGATGCCGACAGCTCCTCCACCACCCGCGGCACGGAGAAGAAGGGATCGTCCCGCAGCAGATCCCTTGGGAATGGCATGGGAAGCGTGAAGGCACCCGCGGGATCCTCCCAACCCCCCTTGGGTATCCCGGAATCCATCCCCCCCATCGTATCCCAACCGGAAGGTGCGGGCGCATTGGGCTTCCCGGTGGTAATCGCATTCCCATTCCAGCTCCTTCTGCAGCACTTCCAGGGATTTCTCAGCAAAAAGGCCTGGAAAAGGGATTGGGGAAGGGAAAAAAGGCGTTTGGGAGGGGGAAAAGGCGTTTGGGAGGGGGAAAAGGGGATTTGGGGGGGGAAAAAGGGGATTTGGGGAGGGAAAAAGGTGTTTGGGAGCCTTTTCCCGCCGTTCTCCATAGGGATTCCCAGCTCACCCTTAGGCAGGGCTGAGCTCAGCCGCAGCAGAGCCAGGAGGTTCTCAACGTCGCTGCGGATGCTCTGGGCGATCCCGGGATACTGTGGGCAAAGCGGGATGGAAAAGTGGGTTCAAAGAGCCCCAAATCCTCCCCTTTTCACCCCAAAACCCGCCTCGGACCTGGACCTTTATGGCCACGCTGGTGCCATCCAGCAGCATCCCAAGGTGCACTTGGCCAATGGAAGCAGCCGCAAAGGGAGTATCCTGGAATTCCAGGAGCTTTTCCCGCCAGCTGGGGCCCAGCTCCTGGTCCAGGACTTGCTGTGGGATGGGGGGGGTGTCAGGGATCCCTCGAATCCCGGTTTTCCATAGGGAATGGGGTGGGAATGGGGTCGGAGCTCACGGTGCTTTGCCAACGGGGCATGAAGTCAGCGCCTTGCCGGAGGCGCTCCAGGGCCTGCAGCAGCTCCGGAGGCAGGAAACCGGGATCTAAGGGGGGGATCCCAAATCCGGGCCCTGGGATCCCAAATCCGGGCCCTGGGATCCCAAATCCGGGCCCTGGGATCCCAATCCAGGCCCAAACCCAGCTTAGGGTCCCCAGGAGGGGTCTATGGGATATGGGGGGCTCTATGGGACATGGGGGGCTCTATGGGATATGGGGGCTCTATGGGGGCTCTATGGGATATGGGGGCTCTATGGGATATGGGGGCTCTATGGGGGCTCTATGGGATATGGGGGCTCTATGGGGGCTCTATGGGATATGGGGGCTCTATGGGGACTCTATGGGATATGGGGGCTCTATGGGGGCTCTATGGGATATGGGGGCTCTATGGGGGCTCTATGGGATATGGGGGCTCTATGGGGACTCTATGGGATATGGGGGCTCTATGGGGGCTCTATGGGATATGGGGGCTCTATGGGATATGGGGGCTCTATGGGGACTCTATGGGATATGGGGGCTCTATGGGGGCTCTATGGGGACTCTATGGGATATGGGGGCTCTATGGGATATGGGGGCTCTATGGGGGCTCTATGGAATATGGGGGCTCTATGGGGACTCTATGGGATATGGGGGCTCTATGGGGGCTCTATGGGGGCTCTATGGGATATGGGGGCTCTATGGGGGCTCTATGGGATATGGGGGCTCTATGGGGGCGCTATGGGATATGGGGGCTCTATGGGGGCTCTATGGGATATGGGGGCTCTATGGGGGCGCTATGGGATATGGGGGCTCTATGGGGGCTCTATGGGGGCTCTATGGGGGCTCTATGGGATATGGGGGCTCTATGGGGGCTCTATGGGATATGGGGGCTCTATGGGGGCTCTATGGGATATGGGGGCTCTATGGGGGCTCTATGGGATATGGGGGCTCTATGGGGGCGCTATGGGATATGGGGGCTCTATGGGGGCGCTATGGGGTGCGGTGGGGCCCCCACCTTGCATGCTCAGCATCTGGCCCAGCTTCAGCGCTGCCCCCCGCGTCCGGCAGAGGGCGCCCGCCAGGCGCTGCCCATTGGCTCCGGCCAGGAGGGAGGCGGGACCCAGCGGAGCCCCTAAGGGGGGGGCACAGGGAGGTCACGGGGGGGTAGGGGGGGGAAATAGTGGTCATAGGGGGTAATTGGGGGTCATAGGGGGGTAATTGGGGTCATAGGGGGGTAATTGGGGTCATAGGGGGGAAATAGGGGTCATAGGGGGGTAATTGGGGGTCATAGGGGGGTAATTGGGGACCCCTCCCTCCGCACTCACCCCCCAGCTTTGCTCGAGCTGCCTGTGCCAGGGCCCCCATCCCAAGCCCCACGGCGAGACCTGGGGGGACAAATGGGAGAGAGCCCCCAAACCCCATTGAACCCCATTGAAACCCCATTGAACCCCCCCCAAACCCCACTGAGGCCCATTTAACCACCCCAAACCACATCTAACTCCCCCAGCCTCCATGTAAATGCCATTTAACCTCATTTATCCTGATTTAACCCCCCTAAAGCCCCATTTTAAACCCATTTATCCCCATTTAAGCCCCCCAACCCCACTTAACCCGTTTAAACCCCCCCAAACCCCATTTCAACCCAGACAAACCCCACTGAACCCCATTTACAGCCCTCGAATCCCACTGAACCCCATTTAAACCACTGCGAACCCCATTTAACCCTACTTAAACTCTCTCAAACCCTATTGAACGCCTTTGAAACCCCACTTAACCTAACCCCATTTAATCCCCCCAAACCTCATTGATCCCCATTTAAACCCCCCCAAACCCCATTTAACCCCATTTAATCCCCCCAAACCTCATTGATCCCCATTTAAACCCCCCCAAACCCCATTTAACCCCATTTAATCCCCCCAAACCTCATTGATCCCCATTTAAACCCCCTCAAACCCCATTTAATCCCCCCAAACCTCATTGATCCCCATTTAAACCCCCCCAAACCCCATTTAACCCCATTTAATCCCCCCAAACCTCATTGATCCCCATTTAAACCCCCCAAACCCCATTTAACCCCATTTAATCCCCCCAAACCTCATTGATCCCCATTTAAACCCCCCCAAACCCCATTTAACCCCATTTAATCCCCCCAAACCTCATTGATCCCCATTTAAACCCCCTCAAACCCCATTTAACCCCATTTAATCCCCCCAAACCTCATTGATCCCCATTTAAACCCCCCCAAACCCCATTTAACCCCATTTAATCCCCCCAAACCTCATTGATCCCCATTTAAACCCCCTCAAACCCCATTTAATCCCCCCAAACCTCATTGATCCCCATTTAAACCCCCCCAAACCCCATTTAACCCCATTTAATCCCCCCAAACCTCATTGATCCCCATTTAAACCCCCCCAAACCCCATTTAACCCCATTTAATCCCCCCAAACCTCATTGATCCCCATTTAAACCCCCCCAAACCCCATTTAATCCCCCCAAACCTCATTGATCCCCATTTAAACCCCCCCAAACCCCATTTAACCCCATTTAATCCCCCCAAACCTCATTGATCCCCATTTAAACCCCCTCAAACCCCATTTAATCCCCCCAAACCTCATTGATCCCCATTTAAACCCCCCAAACCCCATTTAACCCCATTTAATCCCCCCAAACCTCATTGATCCCCATTTAAACCCCCCCAAACCCCATTTAACCCCATTTAATCCCCCCAAACCTCATTGATCCCCATTTAAACCCCCTCAAACCCCATTTAACCCCATTTAATCCCCCCAAACCTCATTGATCCCCATTTAAACCCCCTCAAACCCCATTTAATCCCCCCAAACCTCATTGATCCCCATTTAAACCCCCCCAAACCCCATTTAACCCCATTTAATCCCCCCAAACCTCATTGATCCCCATTTAAACCCCCCCAAACCCCATTTAACCCCATTTAATCCCCCCAAACCTCATTGATCCCCATTTAAACCCCCCCAAACCCCATTTAATCCCCCAAACCTCATTGATCCCCATTTAAACCCCCCCAAACCCCATTTAACCCCATTTAATCCCCCCAAACCTCATTGATCCCCATTTAAACCCCCTCAAACCCCATTTAATCCCCCCAAACCTCATTGATCCCCATTTAAACCCCCCAAACCCCATTTAACCCCATTTAATCCCCCCAAACCTCATTGATCCCCATTTAAACCCCCCCAAACCCCATTTAACCCCATTTAATCCCCCAAACCTCATTGATCCCCATTTAAACCCCCTCAAACCCCATTTAACCCCATTTAATCCCCCCAAACCTCATTGATCCCCATTTAAACCCCCTCAAACCCCATTTAATCCCCCCAAACCTCATTGATCCCCATTTAAACCCCCTCAAACCCCATTTAATCCCCCCAAACCTCATTGATCCCCATTTAATCCCCCCAAACCTCATTGATCCCCATTTAAACCCCCCCAAACCTCATTGATCCCCATTTAACCCCCCCAAACCCCATTTAAACCCCCTCAAACCCCACTTAACCCCATTTAAACCCTCCCAAACCCCATTTAAACCCCACTGACCCCCCCGTACCGCCGAAGCTCGCCATCCTCCCTAACCGGGACACCGGCACCGGCCGCTCCCGCGCCCCCTCGCTGAGCTGCGGGCCACAAGCAACCGGTCAAAGGGCTCCGGTACCGGGGGGGGGGGGGGGGGAGGGGTGTCCCCAATGTGCCCCCCCCCCCCCATTCACCCACCTTCTGCCGGGGGGGGGCCCGCGCCGCCCGGGCCCGCTCCGCTTCCTCAGCCGAGAGGCCCCGCAGGCCGCAGCCCCGGTGCAGCCGCCGTAGGGCCGCGGGGGGGGGTATGGGGGGGCCCATGGGTCAAAGGGCACCCGGTTTTGGGGGGGGGAAGGAGCCGGTTGCGGCCGCCCCTCAGCACGCTGCTTCCGGGTCCCGGCCTCGCCGCTTCCGGTCTCAGGGCCACGCCCCCTCCGCGACAGCCAATGGGAGAGGGGAATGGCCATGGGCTGCGCCCAATAGGAGCGCGCTCATAGACCCCAATGGAAAGGGGGGGGCTCAGCCTAAATCCCCCCTTTTTTACCCCAAAGTTCTTGTTTTCAGCCCTCAAACTCCCTCATTTCCACCCTAAACTGCCCATTTTTGCCCCAACCGCCCCCATTTTCACCTTAAACCCATCCATTTTTGCCCTGGAACCCCTTATTTTCACCTTAAACCCCTCATTTCCAGCCCTAAACCCCCTCATTTCCACCTTAACCCCCATTTTGCCCTAAACACCCCATTTTCAGCCCCGTTTCCACCCCCACCCCCTTTTCACCTTAAACCCCCTATTTTCATCCCTAGATCTCTCATTTCCACCGCAACCCCCCATTTTCACCTTAAAATCCCAAATTCCATCTTAACCCCCACATTTCCACCTTAAACCCCCCATTTCCAGCCCTAAATCCCATTTTCAGCCCCATTTCCACCTTAAAACCCCCACCCCCCCCCCCATTGCCCCCCCCTTGCCATCACGGGGGGGGCCGCAGCAGCACGGCCTTGCCCCCCAGCCCCTGCCTCACCCCCCCCGGGGGTACCACGTAGCAGCGCCCATCGGCCCCGCGCCGGGGGCTCAGCTCCATCAATTGGGCATTGCTGCAATGGAGCCCCCCCAAGCCCCAAAGCTGAGGCCGGGGGCTCTTCCCTTGCTGGGCCAGCACCAGCACCCCCTCAATGGGGGCCCCCCCCCATTGGAACCCCCCCCCTTTATCCCACTCCTCCTCCCCAGCGTGGAAAAGGTTGGGAATGTCGGGATCCGGGCGTCCCAATGGGCTGGGTGCAGGGCTTGGGGTGCCCAATAATACACCTAAAAGAGAAGGGTTTATGATGGGGGGGGGTTATGGGGGTACCCCCCCCATGTTGGTTTTGGGGTGAAATCCCCCTGTTTTGGTGCATTACCGGTTATCACAGCCCAATGGGCCCGGTGCCCGCGGCGGCAGCAGGGCTCGTGGTTGTTGTCCTCATCGTAGCTGGGGGGGGTGTCAAGGGAAAAGGGGCCCCCCCATAGGTATAAACAGGGCTCTGGACCCCGCCCCATAGGGATAAATTGGGGCTGGGACCCCCCCCCATTGACCCCCATAGGGATAAATTGCGTCTGGGACCTGCCCCCATTGACCCCCATAGGGATGAATTGGGCGTGGGACCCCCCACATTGACCCCCATAGGGATAAATTAGGTGTGAGCCCCCCCCATAGGGATAAATTGGGTCTGGGACCCCCCCCCATTGACCCCCATAGGGATAAATTGGGTCTGGGACCCCCCCATTGACCCCCGTAGGGTTAAATTGCGTCTGGGACCCCCCCCATTGATCCCCATAGGGATGAATTGGGTCTGAGACACCCCCCCCATTGACCCCCATAGGGATAAATTGGGTCTGGGACCCCCCCCATTGACCCCCATAGGGATGAATTGGGTCTGAGACCCCCACCCCATTGACCCCCATAGGGACAAATTGGGTCTGAGACCCCCCCCATTGACCCCCATAGGGATAAATTTGGTCTGGGACCCCCCCATTGACCCCCATAGGGATGAATTGGGTCTGAGACCCCCACCCCATTGACCCCCATAGGGACAAACTGGGTCTGAGACCCCCCGCATTGACCCCCATAGGGATGAATTGGGTCTGAGACCCCCACCCCATTGACCCCCATAGGGATAAATTGGGTCTGAGACCCCCCGCATTGACCCCCATAGGGATGAATTGGGTCTGAGACCCCCACCCCATTGACCCCCATAGGGACAAATAAGGTGTGGGACCCCCCCTATAGGGACAAATTGGGTCTGGGACCCCTCTGTAGGGACAAAACAGGTCCCAGCCCCCCCCCCCATGGCCCCTTCCATAGGGAGCTTCCCAAAGGATACGGGACAAGGAGGGGGAGCCCCCCCAGGAGGTGCTGCAGGAGCCGGGGCCGGTTGGGCCCCTCCAGCCCCCCCTCGGTGACCTCAGCCTGGCAATGGAAGAGCTCCCGGGCCAGCGCTGCCATGTCCGTGGCTGCGGGGGGGCATGGGGGTAAATGGGGGGGGTATAGGGGTAAATGAGGGGGGATAGGGGTAAATGGGGGGTATAGGGGTAAATGGGGGATTTAGGGGTAAATGAGGGGGGATAGGGGTAAATGAGGGGTATAGGGGTAAATGGGGGGGTATAGGGGTAAATGGGGGGTATAGGGGTAAATGAGGGGTATAGGGGTAAATGGGGGGGTATAGGGGTAAATGGGGGGGTATAGGGGTAAATGAGGGGGGATAGGGGTAAATGAGGGGTATAGGGGTAAATGAGGGTTATAGGGGTAAATGAGGGGGGATAGGGGTAAATGAGGGGTATAGGGGTAAATGAGGGGGGATAGGGGTAAATGAGGGGTATAGGGGTAAATGAGGGGGGATGGGGTAAATGAGGGGTATAGGGGTAAATGAGGGGTATAGGGGTAAATGGGGGGGTATAGGGGTAAATGGGGGGTATAGGGGTAAATGAGGGGGTATAGGGGTAAATGAGGGTTATAGGGGTAAATGAGGGGGGATGGGGTAAATGAGGGGTATAGGGGTAAATGAGGGGTATAGGGGTAAATGGGGGGTATAGGGGTAAATGAGGGGGTATAGGGGTAAATGAGGGGTATAGGGGTAAATGAGGGGGTATAGGGGTAAATGAGGGGTATAGGGGTAAATGAGGGGTATAGGGGTAAATGGGGGGGTATAGGGGTAAATGGGGGGTATAGGGGTAAATGAGGGGGTATAGGGGTAAATGAGGGGTATAGGGGTAAATGAGGGGGGATGGGGTAAATGAGGGGGTATAGGGGTAAATGAGGGGGGATAGGGGTAAATGGGGGGTATAGGGGTAAATGAGGGGTATAGGGGTAAATGAGGGGGGATAGGGGTAAATGGGGGGGTATAGGGGTAAATGAGGGGGGGATAGGGGTAAATGAGGGGGTATAGGGGTAAATGGGGGGTATAGGGGTAAATGAGGGGGTATAGGGGTAAATGGGGGGGTATAGGGTTAAATGGGGGGTATAGGGGTAAATGAGGGGGATAGGGGTAAATGAGGGGGTATAGGGGTAAATGAGGGGTATAGGGGTAAATGAGGGGGTATAGGGTTAAATGGGGGGTATAGGGGTAAATGAGGGGGTATAGGGGTAAATGGGGGGTATAGGGGTAAATGAGGGGATATGGGGTTAAATCGGGGATATAGGGTTAAATGGGGGTTATAGGGTTAAATCGGGGATATAGGGTTAAATGGGGGTTATAGGGTTAAATCGGGGGATATAGGATTAAATAGGGGGTATCGGGTAAATGGGGGAGTATGGGGTTAAATGGAAAATATAGGGTTAAATGGGCGATATAACTTTAAATGCGATGATATAGGGTTAAAGGGGTGAATATAGGGTTAAATAGGGGCTATAGAATTAAATGGGGGGGCATGAGTTAAACAGGAGGATATAGGGTTAAATGGGGGGGATGGGTTAATGGGGGGATATAGGGTTAATGGGGGGATATAGGATTATATGGGGTGGATATAGGGTTAAATGGGGGCATGGAGTTAAATGGGGTCATATAGGGTTAAATGTGCGCATTCAGGGTTAAATAGAGGGGTATACGGATAAACAGGAGAATATAGCCTTAAATGTGGTGCACGTAGGATTAAATAGGGGCATATAGGAGTAACCAGGATATATAGGATTAAATGGGGGTGCATAGGGGTAAATGGGTGGCCGACCCCATATGGTGCCCCCCCATACCCCACCTGAGAACATCTCCCCGTGCACAGTGAAGCCTCGGGCCCGGGCGACCCCCAAAACCTCCTCCAGCCCCACTGGGGGGGGTGCCGGGTGGTGGTGGGGGGTCAACAGCGCTGCTGCCATCCATAGGGCCACCAGCCCGCACCTATGGGGGGGACATGGATATAGGGGTTAATGGGGGAGGATTAACCGATAGGGATGGGGGGCACATATGGATATAAGGGTTAATGGGGGGGGATTCACCTATACGGATGGGGAGGCACATATGGATATAAGGCTTATTGAACGGGGTTATTAACCTGTAGGGATGGGGGGGCACATATGGATATAACGGTTAATGGGGGGTTATAACCTTATAGAGATAGGGGGGCACATATGGAAATAAGCATTAATAGGGGGTGGTTTATATAGGGCCCCCCCCCTCAATACTCACTGGGGCCCATCCTGGATGAGGGGGGGTGCAGGGCGATGGACGAGGAGCCATTGGAGGTGAGGGCTCAGGCTGGGGGGGGGCAAAAAGAGGGGGTTAAAGGGGTTGGATACGGGAATGGACCCCCCCCCATAGGGATAAATGGGTTTGAGCCCCCCAATAGGGATAAACCGGGCCTAGGCCCCCCCCCATTGGGATAAACGGGGCCTAGGCCCCCCCATGGGCATAACCGAGGCCCGGGCCTAGGCCGCTCCCCCCGGACCTGTCCCGCCGCCGCCTCAGCAGCTCCCGGACGCCTCCGTCCCCCCCCAGCGCGGCCCCCGCCCGCTCCAGGGCATCCCGGAGGATCCGGTCGGGGGGCACCGGTGGTGGGGGGGGCACCGGAGGGGGGGGGGCCACCGGTGGTGGTGGGGGCGGCACCGGAGGCGGCGGCGGCGGCGGGACCCGGTCCATTGCCCTCAGCAGGGCTGTCAGTCAAGCTGAAGTCGCGCTCTGATTGGCCAGCGCACCCCTCGGCTGCTTGGCTGTGATTGGTGGAAACGGCGGTGGGCGGGGGTTAGGGAGGGAGGAGCTCGGCTATTGGCTGGCGGGAGGCGGCGCACGCGGCTGAGGTGGCTGAGGCGGGAGCGGGTATGGCGGGGACCTAAAGGGGTTTTGGGGTCAAAAAGGGGCTTTTTGGGGTGGAAAATGGGGGTTTTTTTAGTGTCTAAAAGGCTTTGGGGGGGGCTCAGAGGGGTTTGGGGGGGGTCTGAGGGGTGGGACACCCCTATAGACCCCTAATACCCCCCTGACCCCCCCAGGTCCCGGGGTCCTGTCATGGCGGTGCAGGACCCGCGGCCCAACCACACCATTTACATCAACAACCTCAATGAGAAGATCAAGAAAGATGGTGAGAAACGGCCGAAACACCCCAAAACCACCCCGAAACCTCGCTGGGACCCCCAAAACCCCTTTACGCGCCCCCAAACCCCTTTTAGACCCCCCAAAACCTCTCTGGGACCCCAGAAAACCCCTTTGAAACCCCCCAAAACCCCTTTGAGCCCCTCTTAGCCTCCCCAAACCCCCTCTGAGCCCCCACAAACCCCTTTTGCACCCCAGAAACCCCTTTTAGACCCCCCAAAACCTCTTTGAGCACCCCCAAATCCCCTCTGATCCCCCCAACCCCTTTTAGACCCCCCAAACCCCTTTAACCCCCCTAAAACCCCTTTAATCCCCTCTAAAACCGCCCTGATCCCCCCAAAACCTTTTAGGCACCAAAAGAATCCTTTTTGTCCCCCTCAAAACCCTTCTGAGCCCCCTCAAAACCTTTTAGGCACCAGAAAGCCCCCTTTTATCCCCCCCAAAACTCCACTGAACCCCCCCAAAACCCCTTTTAGACCATCCCAAAACCCCTTTTAGACACCCCAAAAGCCCTCAGACCCCCCCAAAACCTTTTAGGCACTCAAAAAAACCCTTTTAGACACCCCAAAATGCCTTTAATCACCCCCAAACCTCTCTGAGTCCCCCCTAAACCCCTCTAATCCCCCCCAAAACCACTTTAATCCCCCCAAAGCCCCTCTGAGCCCCTCCCAAAACCTTTTAGGCACCAAAAAAAACCCTTTTAGACCCCCCTAAACCCCCTTTTAGACCCCCCAAACCTCTCTGATCCTCCCCAAAACCCCTTTCAGACCCCCCCAAGCCCCCTCTGACCCCCCCCGCTCCCTGTCCCCCCCCCCGCAGAGCTGAAGAAGTCGCTCTACGCCATCTTCTCCCAGTTTGGGCAGATCCTGGACATCCTGGTGGCGCGCAGCCTGCGGCTCCGGGGCCAGGCCTTCGTCATCTTCAAGGAGCTGAGCAGCGCCTCCAGCGCCCTGCGCTCCATGCAGGGCTTCCCCTTCTACGACAAGCCCATGGTGAGCCCTTCCCGATGGGATTCCATAGGGATCTGTCCCCACTGAATCCCTATTGCATCCCCAGTTGTATCCCCATTGCGTCCCCGTTGTGTTCCCATTGCATCTGTATTGCATCCCCATTGCGTCGCCATTGGGTCCCTATTGCATCCGCATTGGGTCCCCAGTGCAACCCCAGCAGCACCCTCCAGCGCCCTGTGCTCCCTGCAGGGCTTCCCCTTCTACGACAAGCCCATGGTGAGCCCTTCCCGAGGGGATTCCATAGGGATCCGTCCCCACTGCATCCCCGTTGCATCCACAATTGTATCCCCGTTGCGTCCCCATTGCATTCCCTTTGCATCCCCATTGGGTCCTCATTGCATTCCCATTGCATCCACATTATGTCCCTATTGGGTCTCCGTTGCATTCCCGTTGTGTCCCTATTGCATCCCTATTGAGTCCCCGTTGCATTCCTATTGCATCCCTATTGGGTCCCCATTGCATCCCTATTGCATCCCCATTGCATCCCTATTGGGTCCCCATTGCATCCCTATTGGGTCCCCATTGCATCCCTATTGGGTCCCCATTGCATCCCTATTGGGTCCCCATTGCATCCCTATTGCATCCCCATTGCATCCCTATTGGGTCCCCATTGCATCCCTATTGCATCCCCATTGCATCCCTATTGGGTCCCCATTGCATCCCTATTGGGTCCCCATTGCATCCCTATTGGGTCCCCATTGCATCCCTATTGCGTCCCCATTGCATCCCTATTGGGTCCCCATTGCATCCCTATTGGGTCCCCATTGCATCCCTATTGCATCCCCATTGCATCCCTATTGCATCCCCATTGCATCCCTATTGCATCCCCATTGCATCCCTATTGGGTCCCCATTGCCTCTCCGCCGCTTTCCAATTGCACCCCTATTGTATCCCCACTGCATCCCCACTGCATCCGTATTGCATCCCTACTGCAACCCCAGCATCACCCTGTGTTCCCTGCAGGGCTTCCCCTTCTATGACAAGCCCATGGTGAGCCCTTCCCGAGGGAATTCCATAGGGATCTGTCCCCATTGGGTCCCCATTGCAGCCCCAGCATCGCCCTGCAGCGCTCTCCGCTCCATGCATGGCTTCTCTTTCTACAACAAGCCTATGGTTGTATTCCTTTCCAGATGCTATTCCCAATGGGAATTCCCTATGGATCCCTCCCCATGCTGCTGCCAGTCAGCTCAGGCTGATCCCCCACCCAGCCCTGTGCTCCTTCCCGTTCCATGCCAAACCCATGCTCACCTCTTCCCAAGAGTATTCCCAATGGAAAATTCCCTGTGGATCCCTCTCCCCAGGCATTCCCATGGGTCCCTACTTCTGCAGGGGATTCCCACCTTTTGAGGGAGGATTCCCTATGGATCCCTGCCCCTTCCCGCGGCATTCCCGCTCATCCCGCAGCCGTAAGCAGGCCAACGGGAATTCCCTTATCCGCGGCATTCCCGCTTGTCCCGCAGCGCATCCAATACGCCAAGACGGATTCCGACATCATCGCCAAGATGAAGGGAACCTTCGTGGAGCGGGATCGCAAGCGGGAGAAGAGGAAACCCAAAGGGCAGGAAGCTCCCAGCGGGAAGAAGAGCGGAGCCGGAGCGGCGGCCCCGGTGCAGGGCAGCGTTCCCGTGCGTCCATAGGGAATGGGGGCTGGATGGAGGCGGCATCCCGGGCCGCTCAACCCTTGTTATCCCATAGGGAATGCCGCCCATGAGCCAAGCGCCCCGCATGCTGCACCACATGCCCGGGCAGCCGCCCTACATGCCCCCGCCGGGGATGATCCCGCCGCCTGGAATGACTCCCGGGGGAATCCCGCCTGGAGCGATGCCCCCCCAGCAGGTGAGGGGGGGGCGGGGGGGAGACCCAATCCAGCGGGATCCAGGATGGGAATGTGGGCGCTGAGCGGAAGTTTGGGATGATCCCTGCTGTTCCGGTGGAAATCCCTGCTCCTGGGGGGGAATTCCTGCTTTTTAGGTGGAATCCTCTCTTTTGGGGGGGAATTCCTGCTTTTTAGGTGGAAATTCCTGCTTTTGGGAGGGAATTCCTGCTTTTTAAGGGAATATCCCAACTTTTGGAGGTGGATTGCTGCCTTTTCAGGGGGAAAATTCCTTGGTTTTAGGGATGGATGCCTGGTTTTTGGGGGGATTCCTGCTTTTACAGTGAGGATTCCTTCTTCTATGGATGGACTCCCACTTTTTTAGGTGGAATTCCTGCATTTTTAGGCGGAATTCTTGTGGTTTTAGGCAGAATTCCTCCTGTTTTGGGTGGAATTTCTGTGATTTTAGGTGGAATTTCTGTGATTTTAGGCAGAATTCCTGCACTTTTAGGCAGAATTCCTGCTTTTTTACATAGAATTCATGCTCTATAAGGCACAATTCATGCTTTTCCAGGCGGAATTCCTGCGATTTTAGGTGGAATTCCTTCGTTTAGGTGGAATTCCTGTGGTTTTAGGCAGAATTTACGCTTTTACAGGTGGAATTTCTGCATTTTTAGCCGGAATTCCTGGTTTTTATGCAGAATTCCTGCTTTTCAGAGTGGGATCCCTCCTTTTTAGGCAGAATTCCTGTGGTTTTAGGCGGAATTCCCACGTTTGTAGACAGAATTCCTGCTTTTACAGGCAGGATTTGCACGTTTTCAGGCAGAATTCTTCTAGGAAGAATTCCTGCTTTTTCAGCAGAATTCCAGTGGGTTTAGGCTGAATTCCTGCTTTTACAGCCAGAATTCCTGCATTTTAGGCGGAATTCCAGCGGTGTAACCCACAATTCCTCCTTTTCCATCAGAATTCCTCCTTTTCAGAGCACTATCCCTGGTTTTGGCCTGGAATTCCTCCTTTTCCTCCCTCTGATCCCACTTTTTCCCCCCTTCCAGCTCTCAGAGAACCCCCCAACCACATCCTCTTCCTCACCAACCTCCCCGAGGAGACCAACGAGCTGATGCTCTCCATGCTCTTCAACCAGTGAGTGCCTGACACCAAAGGGATCCAATGACGATGGGATCCCCTTATCCCACCTTATCCCACCTTATCCCACCTTATCCCGGCCCAGATTCCCGGGATTCAAGGAAGTGCGGCTCGTGCCGGGCCGCCACGACATCGCCTTCGTGGAGTTCGACAACGAGGTGCAGGCCGGGGCCGCCCGCGACGCGCTCCAGGGCTTCAAGATCACCCAGAGCAACGCCATGAAGATCTCCTTCGCCAAGAAGTGACCCCAAAACACCCCAAAACCACCCTGAAACACCCCAAAACCACCCTGAAACACCCCAAAACCACCCTGAAACACCCCAAAACACCCCAAAACCACCCTGAAACACCCCAAAATACCCCCAAAACACCCCCAAAACCACCCTGAAACACCCCAAAACACCCCCAAAATACCCCCAAAACCACCCTGAAACACCCCAAAACACCCCCAAAATACCCCCAAAACCACCCTGAAACACCCCAAAACACCCCCAAAATACCCCCAAAACTGCCCTGAAACACCCCAAGAATAACAAACACCCCCAAAATACCCCCAAAACTGCCCTGAAACACCCCAAAACACCCCCAAAACACCCCAAAATACCCCCAAAACCGCCCTGAAACACCCCAAAACACCCCAAGAATAACAAACACCCCCAAAATACCCCCAAAACCGCCCTGAAACACCCCAAAACACCCCAAGAATAACAAATACCCCCAAAATACCCCAAACCACCTGAAAACACCCCCAAAATACCCCCAAACCACCCTGAAGTACCCCAAACCCACGAGAACACCCCCAAAATACCCCAAAGCACCCCCAACACACTCAGAACACCCCAAAAATAACGCCCAAACCACCTCCACAATGGCCAGAACACCCCCAAAACAGCCAAAGCCACCCCAAACCCCTTTTGTCCCCCCCAAACCCCCTTTGAACCCCCCCAAACCCCTTTTGTCCCCCCCAAACCCCCTTTGAACCCCCCCAAACCCCTTTTGTCCCCCCCAAACCCCTTTTGTCCCCCCCAAAACCCCTTTGAGCCCCCCCCCAAAGGTAAGTTTGCCCCAGGGCAGCCAAACCTTTGCCCCCCCCCATCCTTGAGCATTGTACCCAGGGTCTGCCATAGACATTGCACCTGGAGCCTGTGCCCCCCCCCCCCCAATAAACCCCCCCTTTGCCCCCCCCCGGTTGTGTTCTTGGCTGTTGGGGGGGGAATGGGGGGGTTTTGGGGCTGGTTTTACCCCGGGGGCGGGGCGCGGGGGGGTGGCTTGAGGAGGGTCAATGGGAGGCGAGGGGGGCGCTTTAGGACCCGGGAGCGCAGCGAGCGCCTTGGCCACGCCCACCTATTTGCATACGACCCGCCCCTTTATCCCGTTTTGGCCACGCCCTCCGCTGTCACAGGCGTGGAGCCCCCGCCCACCTCCTGGTGCCCGCGCATGCGCTCAAAACCCGGAAGCGGCTCTCCTGGGCGCCGCCATATTGTGCCCGCTCCCTTCCGTACGGACCGGAGGCGGTGGCGGCAGCGGCGGGGCCCGGCCCGGGCGGCTCCAGCCATGTCCGAGACCTACGGTGGGGCGGAGGGGGGGCCTATAGGGCCCTATAGCGAGCGTGTGGGGCCCTATGGGGGTCTGTGAGGGGTTTGTGGGGGTCTATGGGGCCCAAAAGGGGTTTATGGGGCCCTATAGGGACTGTGCGGGGGTCTGTGGCGGCCTGATGGACCCTATAGGGAGTGTATGGGCTTCTATAGGGGGTCTGCAGGGCCCTATAGGGGTTCTGTGGGGCTCTATAGGGGATCTGTTGGGCCCTATGGTGAGGGGCTGGGCCCTATAGGATGGGGGGGGGCCTATAGGGGATGTCTGGGACCCTGTAGGGAGTCTGCAGGGCCCTATAGGGGCTGGGGGGGGGGGCTGTGTGGTCCTATAGGAAGCCTGTAGGTCCCTATAGGGGGGCTGTGGGGTCCTATAGGGACTGTGTGGGGCTCTATAGGGGGCCTGTGGGGCCCTATAGGGGGGTCGTATAGCATAGCAAGGGCCCTATAGGGAGTGTGTGGGGCGCTATAAGGGGTTTGTAGGGCCCTATAGGAAGTGTGAGGGGCTCTATAGGGGATCTATGGGGCCCTATAGGGAGTAGGGGGAGCTCTATAGGGGATCTATGGGGCCCTATAGGGAGTAGGGGGAGCTCTATAGGGGATCTATGGGGTCCTGTAGGGAGTGGAGGGGCTCTATAGGGGATCTATGGGGTCCTATAGGGAGTGAGGGGGCTCTATAGGGGATCTATGGGGTCCTATAGGGAGTGAGGGGGCTCTATAGGGGATCTATGGGGTCCTGTAGGGAGTGGAGGGGCTCTATAGGGGATCTATGGGGTCCTATAGGGAGTGAGGGGGCTCTATAGAGGATCTATGGGGTCCTATAGGGAGTGGAGGGGCTCTATAGGGGATCTATGGGGTCCTATAGGGAGTGGGGGGGCTCTATAGGGGATCTGTGGGGTCCTATAGGGAGTGGGGGGGCTCTATAGGGGATCTGTGGGGTCCTATAGGGAGTGGAGGGGCTCTATAGGGGATCTATGGGGTCCTATAGGGAGTGAGGGGGCTCTATAGAGGATCTATGGGGTCCTATAGGGAGTGGAGGGGCTCTATAGGGGATCTGTGGGGTCCTATAGGGAGTGGGGGGGCTCTATAGGGGATCTATGGGTCCTATAGGGAGTGAGGGGGCTCTATAGAGGATCTATGGGGTCCTATAGGGAGTGGAGGGGCTCTATAGGGGATCTGTGGGGTCCTATAGGGAGTGGGGGGGCTCTATAGGGGATCTATGGGTCCTATAGGGAGTGGGGGGGCTCTATAGGGGCTGTGGGTCCCTATAGGCTCCCTATGGGGCTGGCTTTGGGAATACCGGGATCATGGCGGGGAATGGGACCCCTTGGCGCGTTTCCCAGCGCCTCCATCCCCGATGGCCGCTTCCCCTTCGGCATTCCCAGATTTCCTCTTCAAATTCCTGGTGATCGGCAGCGCCGGCACGGGCAAATCCTGCCTCCTGCACCAGTTCATCGAGAACAAGTGTGAGTGCGGGGCGGGAGGTGGGGATGGCGCCAGATCCCAGCGGGAATGCTGCAGAATTCCCAGTGGGAATGCCGCAATGTCCGGGGAGGGAATGGCGCAGTATCCCGGTGGGAATGGCACAGTGTCCCATTGGGAATGGTGCGGTAATCCATTGGGAATGGCACAGTGTCCCATTGGGAATGGCGCGGTATTCCAGTGGGAATGGTGCGGTAATCCATTGGGAATGGCACAGTGTCCCAGTGGGAATGGTACGGTATCCCGATGGGAATGGTGCGGTAATCCATTGGGAATGGCACAGTGTCCCAGTGGGAATGGCGCGGTATTCCAGTGGGAATGATGCGGTATCCCAATGGGAATGGTGCAATATCCTGATGGGAACGCCGCAGTATCCCAATGGGAGTGCTGCTGTATCCAATGGGAATGGCGCGATATCCCCAGTGGGAATGGCGTGGTATCCCTGTGGGAATGGGGCAGTATCCCTGTGGGAATGGGGCAGTATCCCTATGGAATGCCGCAGTATCTCTATGGGAGCAGTGCAATATCCCGATGGGAACGCTGCTGTATCCCTCTGGAATGGCGCGGTATCCCAATGGGAATGGTGCTGTATCCCTCTGGAATGGCGCGGTATCCCGATGGGAAGGGGGCTGTATCCCGATGGGAAGGGGGCTGTATCCCTATGGAATGGTGCGGTATCCCGATGGGAAGGGGCTGTATCCCGATGGGAAGGGGGCTGTATCCCTATGGAATGGTGCGGTATCCCGATGGGAAGGGGGCTGTATCCCGATGGGAAGGGGGCTGTATCCCGATGGAATGGCGCGGCATCCCGATGGGAAGGGGGCTGTATCCCGATGGGAAGGGGCTGTATCCCGATGGGAAGGGGCTGTATTCCCGATGGGAAGGGGGCTGTATCCTAATGGGAAGGGGGCTGTATCCCGATGGGAAGGGGCTGTATCCCGGTGGGAAGGGGCTGTATCCCGATGGGAAGGGGGCTGTATCCCGATGGGAAGGGGCTGTATCCCAATGGGAAGGGGGCTGTATCCCGGTGGGAAGGGGCTGTATCCCGGTGGGAAGGGGCTGTATCCCAATGGGAAGGGGGCTGTATCCTAATGGGAAGGGGGCTGTATCCCGGTGGGAAGGGGCTGTATCCCGGTGGGAAGGGGCTGTATCCCAATGGGAAGGGGCTGTATCCCGGTGGGAAGGGGCTGTATCCCGGTGGGAAGGGGCTGTATCCCAATGGGAAGGGGCTGTATCCCGATGGGAAGGGGGCTGTATCCCGATGGGAAGGGGCTGTATCCCGGTGGGAAGGGGGCTGTATCCTAATGGGAAGGGGGCTGTATCCCGGTGGGAAGGGGGCTGTATCCCGGTGGGAAGGGGCTGTATCCCGGTGGGAAGGGGCTGTATCCCGGTGGGAAGGGGGCTGTATCCCGGTGGGAAGGGGCTGTCACCGGTGGGAAGGGGGCTGGATCCCCGGTGGGGAAGGGGCTGTATCCCGGTGGGAAGGGGGCTGGTATCCCGGTGGGATGGGGGCTGTATTCCCGGTGGGAAGGGGCTGTATCCCGGTGACGCGCCGCACCATTGCTTTCCCGCTCGCGGCAGTCAAGCAGGATTCCAACCACACCATCGGCGTGGAGTTCGGCTCCAAAGTGGTCACGGTGGGCGGGAAGACGGTGAAGCTGCAGATCTGGGACACGGCCGGGCAGGAGCGCTTCAGGTGCAGGAATGGCGCCGGGATCGGGATCACCCCCAGCCCCATCCCATCCCATCCCCATCCCCATCCCCATCCCCATCCCATCCCCATCCCCATCCCCATCCCCATCCCATCCCCATCCCCATCCCCATCCCCATCCCATCCCCAGCCCCATCCCATCCCCATCCCCTTCCCCATCCCATCCCCTTCCCCATCCCATCCCCATCCCCATCCCCATCCCCATCCCCATCCCCTTCCCATCCCCTTCCCATCCCCATCCCCATCCCCATCCCCATCCCCATCCCATCCCCATCCCCATCCCCATCCCCATCCCATCCCCATCCCCTTCCCATCCCCATCCCCATCCCCATCCCATCCCCATCCCATCCCCATCCCCATCCCCATCCCATCCCCATCCCATCTCCATCCCCTTCCCCATCCCCATCCCCACCCATCCCCATCCCCATCCCATCCCCATCCCCTTCCCATCCCTCCCCATCCCCTCATCCCCCCTCACCACCCATCCCATCCCCTCCCATCCCCTTCCCATCCCCATCCCATCCCCATCCCATCCCCATCCCATCCCCATCCCATCCCCATCCCCATCCCATCCCCTTCCCATCCCCATCCCCATCCCCATCCCATCCCATCCCCATCCCATCCCCATCCCCATCCCCATCCCCATCCCCATCCCCATCCCATCCCCATCCCATCCCCATCCCATCCCCATCCCATCCCCATCCCATCCCCATCCCCATCCCCATCCCCATCCCATCCCCATCCCCATCCCACCCATCCCCATCCCATCCCCATCCCCATCCCATCCCCATCCCCATCCCCATCCCCATCCCCATCCCCATCCCCATCCCATCCCCATCCCCATCCCATCCCCATCCCCATCCCCATCCCCATCCCCATCCCATCCCATCCCATCCCCATCCCCATCCCATCCCCATCCCATCCCCATCCCATCCCCTTCCCCATCCCCATCCCCATCCCCATCCCATCCCCATCCCCATCCCCATCCCATCCCCATCCCCATCCCATCCCCTTCCCCATCCCTCCCCATCCCCCCCTTCCCATCCCCTTCCCCATCCCATCCCCATCCCCTTCCATCCCCTTCCCATCCCCTTCCCATCCCCTTCCCATCCCCTTCCCATCCCCTTCCCATCCCCTTCCCATCCCCTTCCCATCCCCTTCCCATCCCCTTCCCCATCCCCATCCCCATCCCCCATCCCCATCCCATCCCCATCCCATCCCCATCCCCATCCCATCCCCATCCCATCCCCATCCCCCATCCTATCCCCTTCCCATCCCCTTCCCATCCCCTTCCCATCCCCTTCCCATCCCCTTCCCATCCCCATCCCATCCCCATCCCATCCCCATCCCATCCCCATCCCATCCCCATCCCCATCCCCATCCCCATCCCCATCCCCATCCCCATCC